>NC_083760.1:89701350-89798850 GCF_963514075.1 Conger conger | reverse complement strand
GGCTAAGATGTTTGGAACGACCTACCTGCCGAGTTCCTTCAAAAACTGTGTGCCAGTATACCTAGAAGAATTGATGCCGTTTTGAAGGCCAAGGGTAGTCACCAAATATTGATTTGATTTAGATTTTTCTTCTGTTCATTTACTTCTTCTGTTCATGCATTTTGTTAATTGATAAAAAAAAAAAACTATTAACATTTCTATTTTTGTAAGCATTCTTATTGTCCAGCCTTTTTTCCCACACTTGCCTAAAACTTTTGCACAGTACCGTAGCTTTTATGTAAACTAAGCAGTTCGGTACACTTTAGGGGTAGGACAAGTCGAGCATTGCTGAGGCTGAATGGCCTGTCCTCATCATCGTTATGCTGTGTTGTGAGGGCAGATCTTTGCATTGGAGTCCCATGTCACCCACTAAATACGATGATCTTCTTCCAACTACCAGTCGCATTGCTTAATGTGTTGATGAAGATGCACGACACACGAAGATGGCCTTGATGATTATGTTGATCTGAGTGATGCTGTTGATGATCATGATGATGTGATGATGATGATGATGATGACGACGAAGGCTATTTACACAGGTGCTAGCAGAGGTGTGTTCCTGGGATCTCCCCCCTCTACCTGAACGCTACAAAAAAGCCTGTCAGAGTCTGGCTACAGGTACACCAACACGCCTCCGAAACAAGCACACCCCCACAGCTGTGTGACTGTGTGACTGTGTGACTGTGTGACTGTGTGACTGCGTGACTGCGTGACTGCGTGACTGCGTGACTGCGTGACTGCGTGACTGCGTGTCTGCGTGACTGCGTGACTGCGTGACTGCGTGTCTGCGTGTCTGCGTGTCTGCGTGACTGCGTGACTGCGTGACTGCGTGACTGTGTGTGTGCGTGCGTGTGCGTGCGTGTGCGTGTGTGTGTGCGTGTGTGTGTGCGTGTGTGTGCGTGCGTGCGTGCGTGCGTGCGTGCGTGCGTGCGTGCGTGCGCGTGCGCGTGTGCGTGTGTGTAACTGTGTGTGTCTCTGCAGGTGAGCACAGGCTGGTGTTGCGGCTGTGTGAGGTGCAGGACGGGAGCCCCTCGGTGTGTGTGTCCGGTCTCAGTCTGCCCCCTGCTGTTCTGACCCCGGTACTGCGCGCCCTCAAGCTGCAGGCCAGTTTAACCCAGCTCCGTCTCTCCGGCAACCGGCTGAGCGACGACCTCATGCCCGAGCTGGTGTCCGCGGCAACCACCATGCCCAGGCTCCGCCTCCTGGACCTGTCTGCCAATCGGATCACGGGGGAGGGGCTGAAGAAAGCGGCCCTGGCTTTGGAGGGGCGGAGACAACCAGCCTTTCCAGTATGTGACATGGCTGCCTAGCTTTGCCCGTTTTCAGATAATGCCACCTCATTACATTACATTACATTAGTGGCATTTGGAGATCCAGATGGGGAGAGGTAATGGCAGGGATGAATATTATTTCAGTCTTACCTGGGTTGAGCTTTAGATGGTGGTTGTCCATCCAGCTTTGGATGTCACTCAGGCAAGCAGAGATACGGGCAGAAACCTGTGTATCAGATGGTGGGAACGAGATGAAGAGTTGGGTATCGTCCGCATAGCAGTGGTAGGATAGCCCATGTGCAGTGATCACAGGGCCAAGGGAACGAGTGTAAAGAGAAAAAAGAAGCGGGCCTAGGACTGAGCCCTGGGGAACTCCTGTGGCAAGGGGCCGAGGTGTCGATACCGTACCAGCCTAGGCAACCTGGAAGGAGCGACCAAAGAGGTAGGACTCAATCCAGTCCAGGGCTGTGCCACAGATACCCGTTGCTGACAGGGCGGACAGGAGGATGGAGTGATCCACAGTGTCGAAGGCAGCAGAGAGATCTAGAAGAATGAGGACAGAGGAGAGGGAGGCTGCTCGTGCAGCATGGAGTGACTCACTGAGGGAGAGGAGCGCAGTCTCTGTCGAGTGGCCCAATCTGAAGCCAGACTGATGGGGGTCTAGCAGGTTGTTTTTAGAAAAGAAAGAAGAAAGTTGAGTAGAAGCGGCTCGTTCTGTAGTTTTAGAAAGGAAAGGAAGAAGAGATACCAGGCAGTAGTTCTGGGTGATGGAAGGATCCAGAGTAGGCTTTTTTAGCAATGGAGTGATGTGGGCCCCCTTGGAGGATAATGGAAAACAGCCAGAAGACAGGGAGGAGTTAACAAGGGAACATCACCTCCTTCTGCAAGGCCTGTTTCTTCATTGTGTGTGCGTGTGTGCGTGCGTGTATGTTTATGTGGAAGAGAGAATGAGATGTGCTTTTATCTCTCTGGAGTGGTTATTGAGTGTGAATCCCCTGAGTGACTCACTCTTTCTGTCTCTCTGTGCAGTGTTTGGAGGAGTTGGTGCTGAGTGTGAATCCCCTGGGTGACTCGGTCGCTGAGGCCCTGTCTGGCGTGCTGTCTGCCTGCCCCCTGCTCTCCACACTCTCCCTGCAAGCCTGCGGCCTGACTGCGCGATTCCTGCAGCAACACCGCCTTCTGCTGGAGACCGCCCTGTCCGGTGTGTGTGTGTGTGTGTGTGTAAAGTAGCCCGTCATTGTTTTGGATTCAAATACATTAATTCTGTGAATGGATTTAGCTGACTCTTTTATCCAAAGCTACTTGCATTTGATTAGACGAAGAACAGTCTCCCCTGGAGCAGTGTGGGGTTAAGGGCCTTGCCCAACATCTTCGGCTACACTGGGGCTTGAACCACCAATCTTCCGGGTCACTCAACTTGGCCACTAGGCTCCAGGCTGACCCCTATTTTGTGCTCAATCTTGCCTGGTACAATTGAGCCAACCTAGAGGGCCAGAACGCGGGATTTGCCGGATAGGGTCCAGTACCGCAGACAAGCGTAGAAAAGTATTTGAAACCAAAACAATTACGTGTTTGACACCATTGTGCTTGACAAAACCGTTTCCAGCACCATGCTGACCTCAGTATTTCTGTTAAAATTGACCAATGGTTGTCCCTGATTTCCTCTGACTGCTCTGCCCGGTTGTTTTCGATTGGCCAGAAGGGCGCAACTGAGTGAAATGCATTATGGGAGTACGCAGTTTCAGTAAGAAGAATGCAGTGACCTCTAACCTGCTGTCTCCACCCCCAGGCACAGGTCACCTGAGGTCAGTGTGTCTCTCCCATAATGCCCTGGGCTCCACGGGGTTCGAGCTGGTTCTGAAGACCCTGCCCCTCCGCTCTCTTACGCACCTTTACCTGTCAGCCGTGCGAAGTGTGCCGGCTGACCCCCCCCTCACCGGCCGCCTGGCTGCCCTGCTGGCACAGGTAGCACCCCCCGTAAGACCGTCGGCCATTTTGGCTCCTGTGGCTCCTGTGTGTCTCCTGTTTCTGACACATCCAGCTGTAATTGTGAATGAACTGCCGTGCTCAGGCCGTGTCTCTGTTCAACAGGAGGAGTGTGCGCTCACTCACCTCAGCCTGGCTGGCAACGGACTGACCGACTGTGACCTCTCAACCCTGACCAGGTCTGTCTCTCTGCCGGTCTGTCTCTCTGCCTCTCTGTCTGTCTGTCTCTCTGTCTGCCTGACGTCTCACCCCTGACCAGGTCTGTCTGTCTCTCTGCCTGTCTGTCTCTGTCTCTCTGTCTGCCTGACCTCCAGGGTTCCAGACTAACTTTTCCACTGGTAGCACTGGTGCTACCAACTTTCTCAGTTGGTCGCATCAGCATATGATTTGGTCGCACCTTTTTTCTTTGCACAGCATGGTATTAATCAATGACCTTGATGAATAGTTGCATACCCTAGTTTTGCATTGATGTAAAGATTGACAGTGACTCCAGACTTGTTATTTGCAAAATATTTTAATCTGAACATAACTGAACATAACAAAACATAACAAACATAAAAGCAAAGCATAACAGCTTTGCTTAGCATAACACTGCTGTATCCTTCTTACGTCATTTACATAGGTACAGAACTGTCCGATCACGCCGAATCACTGATAGAAACAAGATGAATTAATGACGATTCAGAAAATGTATAACTTTTAAAGATTTAAATAAATCCTATGGTGGGACTTTTGCCATTTATGGACGGTACGACAGAAAATTCCGGTGCCGTCGAACTTAATCGAATGCTTTTATTTATATCGTTCGAATGACCAAGTGCTGTTAAAAAGCAAATTGTATGGCTTTGTGCTATTCGCGTATGCTAGCTACATCATGCTAACATCGTACAGGGACCAGTAAAGGCTTAGAACACACTAGCACTTAGTTATTGTAAGTTTGATCACCTCTACTGTAAAGTAAAAAAGTGGACAAATTACGTTTTCTGTGAGAAATCTATTGGCGAGCTCACGTGCACACACAGCGGTCTACATTCTAAAGCTCCACTTTGCCCTCCCTACTAACAGCATAACTTATTAGCTGCAGCATTCATACGTGACCTGAACAGTTTTTATCCCAAGGCCATCACCACACTGAACTCTGAATTTTGTGGTATTCCAATGTCAATAAAGGAAATCTGAATCTAAATTCACCCGTTCGTACCGCAACCACGGGTACTGCGTTAGCCATTGTGTTCGAAAGCAATACTTTTTTTTCTTCAGTCGCACCCTGCTTCCACCTGCACTCTTCTCCTTACTGCCTGCACTCTCATCATCAGTCGTGTCTGATTCGGGACATATTGTTGGCTCTCCCTCTCCACCAGCCTCCTTCTCTCTCTCCTCACTTTGTTTTTTAAAATAATCTGTAATGGACCGCTTAATTTTTTTGATTGTTTGTTTGTTTCGCGCCTTTTGTCTTCAGCGCCGCTACATACACGCGCACGCGCACTAATGATGAAGGTACAGGCAGTAAGAGTGCAGGTAGGGAGAGAGCGACTGAGCCAGTGAAGAAGAAAAAGTACTATTTTCAACCACAATGGCTAACGCAGTACCCGTGTGATATTCGCTGCCGGAGCGGCACCAAAACACCGGTGATCATCATGCACTCGCACTAATGCGACCACGTGAAATTGTAGCTCGCACACTCTCAAAAAATGGTCGCAGTCTAGAACCCTGCTGACCTCTCACCCCTGACCAGGTCTGTCTGTCTCTCTGCCTGTCTGTCTGCGTCTCTGTCTCTCTGCCTGTCTTGTCTGTCTGTCTGTCTGTCTCTGTCTCTCTGTCTGCCTGACCTCTCACCCCTGACCAGGTCTGTCTGTCTCTCTGGTCTCTGCCTGTCTCTCTCTCTGACCGCTCACCCCTCACCAGGTCTGTCTGTCACTTCCTCTGCCTGTCTGTGTCTCTCTGTCTGTCTGCCTGTTTGTGTCTTCCTGTCTGACTGCCTGCCTGCCTGTGTCTCTGTCTGCCTGTCTGCCTGCCTGTCTGTCTGTCTGCCTGTCTGTCTGCCTGTCTGTCTGCCTGTCTGTCTGTCTGCCTGTCTGTCTGCCTGCCTGCCTGCCTGTCTGCCTGTCTCCATGAACACTCACAGTACTGATCTGTGTAGGAGTGGTTAGCGCTGAGCGGCCCTGTGTCTGTGTCCAGGTGTCTGGCTGCGTGTCCGTCCCTGGTCTCCCTGGATGTGTCGGGGAACCCTGCGGTGACCTCGGCCGGGCTGGAGGCGCTGCTCACAGGCCTGAGGGACGGCCGTCGCACCCTGGAGCTCCTCAACGTGCAGGGTAGGCCCCCAGCCCAGTCGTGTAAACCGCCATCGCCGTGACAACAGCCATAGTCACAGTCCACTATAGCAAGGACCAGGAGATGACTTATGATGTTTAAAGTATTGTATTGTTAGAAGTGCTTGTCCTGACAGTTTGTGTGTGTGATGTGCAGAAGACAGCCGTTTGAGTGAGGCTTTCTTTGTGAATCATGCGAGCATCGGAGTAGTAATGTTTGTGTTCACTTCACACCCTGTGGCTTTGACGGGTTCTTTCAGCATCCTGCCCTGGGAGAGGCCCTTCCACAGAACAGACATCAGAACGCCTGTTCTTACCACTGTCCTGCTCTGTCTAACCTCTGCTTCTGTGTGTGTGTCTGTGTGTGTGTCTGTGTGTGTGTCTGTGTGTGTGTCTGTGTGTGTGTCTGTGTGTGTGTGTGTGTGTGTGTGTGTGTGTGTGTGTGTGTATATGGTGTGTGTGTGTGTGTGTGTGTGTCTGTATGGTGTGTGTGTGTGTGTGTGTCTGTATGGTGTGTGTGTGTGTGTGTGTGTGGGTGGTGGGTGTGTGTGTCTGTGTGTGTGTGTATGGTGTGTGTGTGTGTGTGGTATGTGTGTTTGTGGGTGCGCGTGTGTGTGTGCCTGTATGGTGTGTGCCTGTATGGTGTGTGCCTGTATGGTGTGTGTCTGTATGGTGTGTGTGTGTGTGTGTGTGTCTGTATGGTGTGTGTGTGTGTGTGTGTGTGTGTCTGTATGGTGTGTGGTATGTGTGGGTGCGCGTTTCTGTATGGTGTGTGTCTGTATGGTGTGTGTGTGTGTGTGTGTGTGTGTGTGTGTCTGTCTGCATGGTGTGTGTGTGTGTCTGCATGGTGTGTGTGTGTGTCTGTATGGTGTGTGTGTGTGGGTGTATGGTGTGTGTGTGTGGGTGTATGGTGTGTGTGTGTGTCTGTATGGTGTGTGTGTGTGTGTGTGTGTGTGTGTGTGTGTGTGTGTGTGTGTGTGTGTCTGCATGGTGTGTGTGTGTGTCTGCATGGTGTGTGTGTGTGTCTGCATGGTGTGTGTGTGTATGTGTGTGTGTGTGTGTGTCTGCATGGTGTGTGTGTGTCTGTATGGTGTGTGTGTGTGTGTGTGTGTGTCTGCATGGTGTGTGTGTGTCTGTATGTATGGTGTGTGTGTGTGTGTGTGTGTGTGTCTGTCTGTCTGTCTGTCTGCATGGTGTGTGTGTGTATGTGTGTCTGCATGGTGTGTGTGTGTATGTGTGTGTCTGCATGGTGTGTGTGTGTCTGCATGGTGTGTGTGTCTGCATGGTGTGTGTGTGTCTGTATGGTGTGTGTGTGTGTGTGTGTGTGTGTGTGTGTGGGTGTGTGTGTGGGTGTGTGTGTGGGTGTGTGGGTGGGTGTGTGGGTGTGTGGGTGTGTGGGTGGGTGTGTGGGTGGGTGTGTGTGTGTGTGTGTGTGTGGGTGTGGGTGTGGGTGTGGGTGTGGGTGTGGGTGTGGGTGTATGGTGTGTGTGTCTGTATGGTGTGTGTGTGTGTGTGTGTGTGTGTGTGTGTGTGTGTCTGTATGGTGTGTGTGTGTGTGTGTGTGTGTGTGTCTGTATGTCTGTATGTATGGTGTGTGTGTGTGTGTCTGTATGGTGTGTGTGTGTTTATGTGTTTATGTGTGTGTGTGTGTGTGTGTGTGTGTGTGTGCGCGTGTGTGTGCGTGTGTCTCAGGCTGCCAGGTGTGCGGCCCCTGGGATGGCAGGGCGTTGGACAGCCTCACTTACTGTGTGCGGGATCTACAGCTCTGCTCCCAGCGGCTCAACAAACTGGACCGCAAGGCTCTGCAGGAGAGCCTGGCGGTCCGGGGCGGCGCTGTCCTGTCCCGCTCTGCCAAGTGTCTGCTCAGAGCCGCACCGTCTCTGTGAGTCCGCTGCAGCGCCCCCCTCTGGACCGGAGGACTCGCACCTGGAGCTCGCTCGAAGACCGCACCGTCCAGAGACTGGACGTCTGGGTTGAAGTGCATATTTAATCTGTCTCCTGATGTACATGTATATATGGTGTGTGTGTGTGTGTGTGTGTGTGTGTGCATGCGCGCGCATGTGTGTGTTTGTGTGTAGGGCTCTGTAGTGGCCATTTCATGAGCATTTGCTGCTGAAATTTCATGTGCTAACTGGAAAAATGCATTTCAGAACATGTCTACCAACTTTGATGCATTAGTGTGCTCCTGAGTTTTTCAATTTAGGAGCACATCTGCTCCTTGAACAAATGTTTGTGTAGAGTCGCGTGTGCGTGTGTGTGTGTGTGTGAAGTTTCGGCAGAAATGGAGCGCCTGATTGTGTCTGTGCTGCTGTGTCCAGGTGTCTGGTAAAGATTATTAAAGCACATGCTCTTTGTATTGTTGGTGTCATGGCAGCAGTTTGCCGGGTCTGATTCTGTGGTTCTGTGCTGCTTCATAATGCTCACTGGATTGTACATTGCTCTTGAAAGCCGTCGGTCATCTCGGAATGAAGTGTGTGGCTTAGTTGACACAGAATATTTAGAAATCAGTAGGCCTCAAAAATGTCCCCAAAGCAATTCTAAAATGAAATGTCACTTTACTGCGCTTGGGAAGGATCATGTATCCTTCGTTGCAGTCAGAAGTCTTCAAAGTCAGAAACTTATAAGTCCTATTTCAGCTTCTGGTTTCTGTTCCCATGAGCCACTGCTTCAGGACACTGCGGTCTGCCTCAAAGCGGGGTCAAAGCGGGGTCAAAGCTCAAATTCATGCTTGTGTGTTTTGGTGTGCGCTTATGGTTTAGTGACAGCCACTGCCACCCTACTGCAGCGTATGCATTTACACGTGCAGTTTTGCTTTGTGTATCGTACCTGGGCCATTTTTATTTATTAATAATAATTCAACCCTTTGTGGCTATTTTCGTCAATAATCGGGACAGAATTCTTTCTTTCGTGGGTACGGCTTATATAATTTGAAATGTTTGAACCAGGGCCACCTTCGGCCGCGGCAAAACGTTGCAAAGCGTTAATTTACACTGAAACGTTAAAGGCCTTCTCCGACCTTTAAAGTGTAGACCTGCATCGTTACTGGTTCACAAGTTGTTGTTTTTTTTTTTCCAATGTGCCTCTTCATTCCCGGCTGCTCTTGTTCTGACTAAGTGTCTGCGGTGTGAGTGTGACGAGCCGTTTCTGTCCGTGTGGGCACGGATGTGTGGGAACCACACACACACACTCTGTCCGTTTTCAGTTATCTCTGAATATATATATAGAAAGTGGTCACCTCAAGCTTGGCCCCTTTTTGCTGCGGTGTCTCTACCTAATTAAAATGGTGTTTTGAAATGCATCTCTGCAAACCTAGTTGAAATACTCAAATTAATCTTGACTCGTATTATCAGGGTGCCCTGTAGCGTAGTGGTTAAGGTAAATGACTGGGACACGCAAGGTCGGCGGTTCTAATCCCGGTGTAGCCACAATAAGATCCGCACAGCCGTTGGGCCCTTGAGCAAGGCCCTTAACCCTGCATTGCTCCAGGGGAGGATTGTCTCCTGCTTAGTCTAATTAACTGTACGTTGCTCTGGATAAAGCCCCGGACACACCAAACCGACGGTCGGCCGTCGGACGTCGGTGGCGCCCTGTCGGCTGAGTCTTTCCGGTGTGTCCCGCACTGCTCTCTCATCGACGGCTCCGGGGGCTCCGACGCCGACCGTCGGTTTGGTGTGTCCGGGGCTTAAGAGCGTCTGCCAAATGCCAGTAATGTAATGTAATTAATCTGGTGGGTTATCCATGGCCTATTGCTTAAGGTACATGACTGGGACCCCGGAAGGTTGGTGCTTCAAGCCCCGGTGTAGCTGTGATAAGATCCACACAGCTGCTGGGCCCTTAACCCTACATTGCTTAATTTAATCAACTGTAAGTCGCTTTGGATAAAAGCGTCAGCTAAAAATAATTACTGTAATCATGAGTTTGCTTACCTTCTCCTACATCATAAGGATTAGATCTGGATTAGAATCTCTTACTATGCTAATTATGACTTTTACTGTTAATTATGCTTTTTATAAAAGTGGCAGTGGCTTCCATGCAATTGTCAGTGTTTAATGTAACCCATTCAATCATAATAAGTCCCAGTGTTTAGTAATTCATCCATGTTTATGTAAAAATATTAATTTGGTTTTAGGCTTTCATCTTCATTTTGTCTTGGGTTTCATGATCTGCATAATAATAATGCCAAATTCAGAGTAAAGAATATAGTTTAAGCTTTCAAAGGCAAGATGTCAAAGTGAAAGTAACACCAGAGTTGTGCATTGTTTGAAGGCCAGCCAGTTTGTCACCTTTTCTTTCATGGTCTGTACGGTTGTGTTCAAGAATGGCAGTATAACATCAGTAACCTTGTGAACCACTGTTATTAGCAGTAGTGATATTTCCGCATGGCAAATACGTTAGAGAACAATTGTTGGAAAAAGGGCATGTGGAGAATCAGTTAAAATTTGCCAAGGAACACATTGATTGGTCCAAAGAGAAATGGCGTAACATTCTGTGGACTGATGAGAGTAAAATTGTTCTTTTCGGCACTACCTTCGACGACCCCCGGGTACTGAATTCAAGCCACTGTACACTGAAGACAGGGAAGCATGGTATGGGGATGTTTTTCATACTACGGTGCTCGGTTCATATACCAGGGATCATGGATCAGTTTGAGTACATCAAAATACTTGAAGAGATTATATTGCCGTATGCCGAAGAGGAAATGCCCCTGAAATGGGCGTTTCAACAAGACAACGACCCCAAACACACGAGTAAGTGAGCAACATCTTGGTTCCAGACAAAAAGGATTGAGGTAATGGAGTGGCCAGATCAATCCCCCGAACTCAATTCCATTGAAAACTTGTGGGGTGACATTAAAAATTCAGTTTCTGAAGCAAAAGCCAAAAATTTACAGGAACGGAATGTAGTTTGTTCATCCTGGGCTGAAACAACTGTTTCTTGGTGCCCGAAGTTGGTTTGACTCAATACAACGCAGATGCGCAACAATGGTTATGCAACTAAATACTAGTTCAGTAATTTAAAGTGAAGTTAAATCTTCACTTAAATTTTTTTTTAAGTTTATACAGTTTGAAGAGAACAATGACGACACTGCCATCTTTTTTACCGCACGGATTAATATTCCTTTTCTTTGCTTCCTTTAAAATAATAACACTAAAATTTGCGAATGCTTTGATTTGGGATTGAATGTGTAATGTTTCCACTGCATTTGAAATATTGAACTAAAAGTTATTAAAAAATATTTGCACTTTATTCATTTTTTGAAACACACTGCTAGTTATTTGAACACGACTGTACGCCTTTAAAACCAGTGCATTAATCTTCAGGAAACTGACAGTCTAATGGTCTGAAGTACATAGCCCAGGTGTGAGAAGCTAAATGACCAGACATGCACAGCTTTTTTTATGATCATGCTTTATTGAGCGACAGTAGATGATGCCTTTTATCTTTGGCAAGTGATACTAGCCAATAATTATGAAAACAGCATAACGAGAAAGCACTCCGCGAAGTTCGTCCAGGACAGGGACGATTCCTCTTCCTGACCGCTCAGACTCACTCCCACAAAGCTTTTGGTCTAGGAAAGGGGAATAGAAAAATAATATTTTATTCCAAGTACCATCAATCAGTCAATCAATAAAACAAACGTTCTGTACAGTCTAAAGCACATTTCCTTCTGCGGGTGCAACTCAGTGTGCAAAAAGACAGACAAAAAACATTTAAGATCAAAGGACAACAACCAACGGTGCCTTCCAAGAGTATGGTAATGGTAGAATAATAATTTACATTTTTGCTATATGCATAGAACATTATTCAGTTCTAGCGATCACTAGATAATGTAAATATTATAAATATTGATTTGAAACTGTTAATTATGTGAAGAACAGAATAAGAATGCGTTCTGTGCGGGAGAGCGAGAGGGTTATCCACGAGTCCAAGAACCGGGTATAAAGTCAGTCCTTACCGGCAGAGACGAATTTTAACACAGGCCGCTCTGGGGGAATCGGTAGTTGAGAGCTCGTCCCTTAGTTTATTGAGGTATTTGCTGACCAGGCTCTGGCAGATTTTACCCAATCTCAGTGTTGTGCATGCTCCATGAAGCTTTTTCTCAAGTGCTGCCTGAAAGAATAAAAAAGATGCTAAATATTCACAGTTCAACCTAGCTGCCAACCAAATGAAACAGCCTGACAGTATGTGAAGATTTTGAGCCTGTGTAAAATTGACTTTTGTTAGCACACAAGTATAAGCGAGGCTGCTAACAGGTTGCGGCTAACATAACCAGATAAAGTCGCTTATCTAGTTATGACTCGCTACCAACAAACGAGCATCAGCTTAGGTAATGTACAGTAGATTCTTAGTAGTTTAGCTAGCACTAGTGTGCACAATTCATTTATTCAGACTAAATATAAAACATTTCTCTGTAATACGGACCCATTGTAAAAACAGCACTGGAGTCTGCATTTGCATAAGTGTGGAGCAATTTAGCCTCGATGCTGGACCTCGCTCTTTTGTTCCTCTCTGGTAATAATGTCTGGTTCAGGGGCTCAGATTTGGCACTGATTCTGGCTGATCTCTGAGGCTTTCTGCAGGTATGGTGCACTTGGTGGGGTGCCGGTGCAGCTACCTTGGTGTCGTCTTTAGAGAGAGTCGGCTGGACTTTCGCCAGGATGCGTTTGCAGATAGAACACAAGCCAGGGATTTCCGTCTCAATCTACAGAGGGAGAACAGCAGGAGACACTTAGCTGTTTCATAACCATTATGACATTTTTGATACACACAGTAAATCACAAGCTAATTGGTCTGCGATGCCAGTGCAGAACCATAACTCCCGTGGTGGCCCGAGACATGATTGGTCGTAGTGGGGATTGTAACCATGACTCCCGTGTAGAGCTGAGACATGATTGGTCGTAATGAAGATTGTAACCATGACTCCCGTGTAGAGCTGAGACATGATTGGTCAGAGCGGCCAGAGGGAGAAGCTTCGAGCCGGCTGGAGTGCTTCAGTAAATACACAGTTGTTGAAATGAATGATGTGTGTCAGGGTAATTTTCTTAATTGATTCTTAATTGACAATGTGTGTTAACGTAAAGACAATCACGTGATTACAAATAACCTTTTAGTGATAATCCTTATTACTATTAGACCACTTTCTGAATTCAGTGCTTACTCTGAGTCTTTCTCTGTCTCTCTCCCAGCAGACAGACAGCCTTTGACCTTAATGTCTCTGCTTCTCAGCTAGCACATTCTGGTCTTACAGCAAGGTCAACAAGGGGTATTCAGAAGACAAAATACTGATCAATGTTCGTGGACAGCTTCATGTCTTTTTGTTTTGGTAAAGCCCTCCTTTCTGGAAAGGTGTGTATAAGAGTCTTACTGTGTCTGATTCAAATCAGAAAGCCGGTAAGCTTTCTCACTTTCTGTTATTTCTTTGCAAATGAATAAATCCGAAAGTGAAATAGCTCAAGTATAGCTATCGTTGTTTTTACTGGGGTCTGTTTCATCAGACGATGCTCACCTGTGAAATGTTAAAAGGGGCAATTTTCCCTTCATATGTAAAATGTGTAAAATGTAAACCAGATAAATTGGCATTTGCAGATTAAAGAGCTCACCTTTGCATCGGCATCGAAGGCCAGGTCATCCTCCAGAAATCCCTCATCGTGGAAATGAGCCGACTGCGCGCACACTGTGAACCAACAGAGCACTGAAGAGTGAGTTCTCATTCGGTTTGAGTTTGAACAGGATAACCAGCCTGGTTTAAACCGAGATGCTTTACATTACATTACACTAATGGCATTTGGCAGACGCTCTTATCCAGAGCAACATACAGTTGATTAGACTAAGCAGCAGACAATCCTCCCCTGGAGCAATGCAGGGTTAAGGGCCTTGCTCAAGGGGCCAACGGCTGTGCGGATCTTATTGTGGCTACACCGGGGATCAAACCACCGACCTTGCGTGTCCCAGTCATGCACCTTAACCACTACGCTACAGGCCGCCCTACGCTACTGACCTGAAAGCCGTCGTCTGTGTCTAGCATTTAACCACGTCACAGCAGTGCATGAGAACGACTCACCTGCGTAGGCCAGCAGAAAGCAGAGGATGATGGGAAACTTCATTTTCGTGCCGTTCTCACAGTCGATCTAGACAGGGGAGCACTAATGGGACATTGGCACAGGTGCCACCTTTTATAGGCCCTAAACGCTCTGACATCACGACCAGTTGCCTTTTACCACAGAGAAAAGAAAGCGGCTTCACACCCACTCCGCAGATAGAGTAGCATCTGTAAGCATGACAAAAAAATTTTTTTTTAATGTTTTTGCAAGAAAAGTTATTGAATATGACACGCATGCACTATTCTATATTATATAAATGAACATACTTTTCAGAAGGTTGACATTTCTGTATTATAAATCCAATTTTTGATTGGTCTTATGTAATATTCTAATTTTTTGATTTTCATGAGCTGTAAGCCGTAATCATCAAGTTTAAAACAAAGAAAGGCATGCAATATTTTACTGTATATGTAATGAATCTATAATTTATGAAAGTTTCACATTTTGAATTAAATTACAGAAAAAAATGAACTTTTCATGAAAAGTTTCACGAATATTGTAATTTGTTGAGATGCACCTGTAAATGCCAACCATTTACCATCAATATATGTCACCACCACCAATATTAATTTAAGATTCAAACCTCTCAAAGAATTCATAATTTTACGGTGCATTGTAAACTGTATTGGCAATACTACATATTAAAGGCAATATGCTTATCTTACCATTTAGAAGAAAGCCAAAAAACCACAAAGACTTCCTGGAGGGGTGTGATCGGTCATCAGTAGATGAGTAAACTGCTGTTTCCTGGCCATGCGAACAGAACGGTTGATTTCATCTCTGTGATTCTGCTGCACTGAGTTCCTCTATTAGTCCGCACTCTGCAAAGAGTGCGGAGTCGCCAGCCTTGTCGTTTCCCCGTTCTGGGACCAATATACATCTTTTGGTGAGGCAGACGCACTATTCCATTTAATCCACCATCCGTTTGGTAGTTTTTATTAAAAAGATGAGTGCAAATATGAGCATTTAGTAAGAGTTTTTTTTGTGCTCTTCTACAAACTTTTTAAATTGTTTTATTGTTTCTCACCCATTTGGAACACGTCCTACTTTTAAACGGACTAGTGCCTTTCTTGATTCAAAGAGAATATTTCATTGAATCCTCAGCAGCCTGCCCAGTGGTACATGTGTTTGAAGTAGACCATAGTTACAGTACCCATAGCAGGTATTAACGCATTGTGTGTTGTCACTGCATAGGTCAAGATAATGTTCTCGGTGCTTCCTGTCTGTGAATTGTTTTTTGGCTTTTGCCACTCATTATCTCTTCTTTAAAACATAGTTTTTGGGTTGAATATACAGTGTATAAAACCCCCTGTCGCTACGGTGACCAGAGACACTGACGTCATCAGCCCGAGACGAGACAAGTTTAGTCAGTTCAGTTGAAACATCGTGTCAGTAACAGCTTCGTTCTGCTGGGGTTAAACTAATCATCCTAAACCAAGTCAGTTACTCGATACTTCGGTTCCCATTGTTCCTTATTTGTTGTGAATACATGTGTGCGTGCAAGAGCATGTAAGTGATGTTTTCCCTACAGTATACGATACGAATATGTTCGACTAGGAATGTTAGCTAGCTAACTAATATGTAGCCTGGCGAATTGTTGTATGAAACGTTTCGTGTGCGTGCCGTTTATTCCAGTATTACGTGCTTTTGTATAGTCTATGCTGCCATCTAGAGGAACTAGAGAGTAGTGTTATACTGTTAACTTGGTTAAGTTGAATTTATGCTGTCGTGTAGGTCTACGCAGCCAATGTTATTCCAATGTTATTACTGCGATCAGTGATTCTTTATTCCTTTCTGTTATATTTCAGAGACCACACAAACACCCATGTTTATTCATGCTGTAATGTACCATAGACAAATTACAAGTAAACAGCTCATCGAAACTGTCAATCCTTTATTGTATTTGTTGTGTGGCAGCTGGGGCACAGGACATATTGTGTGAGTGGAAGGAAGAATGGATTCCACCAAATATCAAGAAATTCTAGAGGCTAATGTCAATCCAGACATTCAAGTTGAAGAGAGGTTGGGTATTCCAGCAAGGCGATTATCCAAAGCATACCTCAAAATCAACCATGAACTACCTCCAGGAAAGACGGCTGAAGGTTTTGGAATGGCCACCGCAGTCCCCAGACTTGAATATCATTGAAAATCTGTGGAGCGATTTGTAATACACACAAGGGAGCCAAAGAATATTTCTGAACTAGAAGTGCTCTGCCAGGAAGAATGGGATAAAATTCCAAAAGGGAGAATTGAAAGACTCTTAGCTGGCTACAGGAAGCGTTTGCAAGCTGTTAGAGTTCCCAGAGGAGGAGTTAGAAAGTCCCGGGTTCCCAAACTTTTGCACAGGGCTTCTTTCCTCTTTTTTTTTTTTAGTATTTTCAAAATGTTAAAAAATAAGAAGTCATCTTGTTTATTTGAAGAAATGTGTCACGTTTAACGTTGTACTATTTAGTCAGGTTCGCTTGACTTCGATATTAATTGTAAACGGCTTCTTGACCAGGGGTGCCCAAAGTTTTGGACACTCCTGTAGAGTGTTCATAGTCACCATAGAAACCCCTGTGTGCTGCTGCCTGATGGCTCTGTGCTAGTCCCTCACAGGAGTTGCTAAATGAAGTTCACAGTGAACATTAACTGAAGCGTCTGACCCATATCTTTGTGATTTTATGCATTCTCAGCTAGCACATTCTGGTCTTACAGCAAGGTCAACAAGGGGTATTCAGAAGACAAAATACTGATCAATGTTCGTGGACAGCTTCATGTCTTTTTGTTTTGGTAAAGCCCTCCTTTCTGGAAAAGTGTGTATAAGAGTCTTACTGTGTCTGATTCAAATCAGAAAGCCGGTAAGCTTTCTCACTTTCTGTTATTTCTTTACAAATAAATGTTTTGCAAATGAAATAGCTCAAGTATAGCTATCGTTGTTTTTACTGGGGTCTGTTTCATCAGACGATGCTCACCTGTGAAATGTTAAAAATGTTTTCCCTTCATATGTAAAATGTGTAAAATGTAAACCAGATAAATTGGCATTTGCAGATTAAAGGGCTCACCTTTGCATCGGCATCAGCATCGAAGGCCAGGTCATCCTCCAGAAATCCCTCATCGTGGAAATGAGCCGACTGCGCGCACACTGTGAACCAACAGAGCACTGAAGAGTGAGTTCTCATTCGGTTTGAGTTTGAACAGGATAACCAGCCTGGTTTAAACCGAGATGCTTTACATTACACTAATGGCATTTGGCAGATGCTCTTATCCAGAGCAACATACAGTTGATTAGACTAAGCAGCAGACAATTCTCCCCTGGAGGAGATCTAAGGGCCTTGCTCAAGGGCCCAACGGCTGTGCGGATCTTATTGTGGCTACACCGGGGATCAAACCACCGACCTTGCGTGTCCCAGTCATGCACCTTAACCACTACGCTACAGGCCGCCCTACGCTACTGACCTGAAAGCCGTCGTCTGTGTCTAGCATTTAACCACGTTACAGCAGAGCATGAGAACGACTCACCTGCGTAGGCCAGCAGAAAGCAGAGGATGATGGGAAACTTCATTTTCGTGCCGTTCTCACAGTCGATCTAGACAGGGACATTGGCACTGGTACCACCTTTTATAGGCCCTAAACGCTCTGACCTCACGAGCAGATGCCGTTGCCTTTTACCACAGAGATAAGAAAGCGGCTTCACACCCACTCCCCCACCGGACATCGCAGATAGAGTAGCCTCTGCAAAAAAAATGTTAAAACATTTTTTGCAAGAAAAGTTATTGAATATGACACACGCATGCACTATTATATATTATATAAATGAACATACTTTTCAGAAGGTCGACATTTCTGTATTATAAATCCAATTTTTGATTGAAAAAAATGAACTTTTCATGAAAAGTTTCACGAATATTGTAATTTGTTGAGATGCACCTGTAAATGCCAACCATTTACCATCAATATACAGTGGTGTGAAAAAGTGTTTGCCCCCTTTCTGATTTCTTATTCTTTTGCATGTTTGTCACACGTAAATGTTTCAGATCATCAAACAAATTTAAATATTAGTCAAAGACAACACAAGTAAACACAAAATGCAGTTTTTAAATGAAGGTTTTTATTATTAAGGGAGAAAAAAAATCCAAAACTACATGGCCCTGTGTGAAAAAGTGATTGCCCCCTAAACCTAATAACTGCTTGGGCCACCCTTAGCAGCAACAACTACAATCAAGCATTTGCTATAACTTGCAATGAGTCTCTTACAGCGCTGTGGAGGAATTTTGGCCCACTCATCTTTGCAGAATTGTTGTAATTCAGCCCCATTGGAGGGGTTTTGAGCATGAACCGCCTTTTTAAGGTCATGCCACAGCATCTCAATAGGATTCAGGTCAGGACTTTGACTAGGCCACTCCAAAGTCTTAATTTTGTTTTTCTTCAGCCATTCAGAGGTGGACTTGCTGGTGTGTTTTGGATCATTGTCCTGCTGCAGAACCCAAGTTCGTTTCAGCTTGAGGTCACGAACAGATGGCCGGACATTCTCCTTCAGGATTTTTTGGTAGACAGCAGAATTCATGGTTCCATTTATCACAGCAAGTCTTCCAGGTCCTGAAGCAGCAAAACAGCCCCAGACCATCACACTACCACCACCATATTTTACTGTTGGTATGATGTTCTTTTTCTGAAATGCGGTGTTACTTTTACGCCAGATGTAATGGGACACACACCATCCAAAAAGTTCAACTTTTGTCTCGTCAGACCACAGAGTATTTTCCCAAAAGTCTTGGGGAACATCAAGATGTTTTCTGGCAAAATTGAGACGAGCCTTAATGTTCTTTTTGCTCAGCAGTGGTTTTGTCTTGGAACTCTGCCATGCAGGTCCTTTTTGCCCAGTCTCTTTCTTATGGTGGAGTGAACACTGACCTTAACTGAGGCAAGTGAGGCCTGCAGTTCTTTGGATGTTGTTGTGGGGTCTTTTGTGACCTCTTGGATGAGTCATTGCTGCACTCTTGGGGAATTTTTGGTCAGACGGCCACTCCTGGGAAGGTTCACCACTGTTCCATGTTTTCGCCATTTGTGGATAATGGCTCTCACTGTGGTTCGCTGGAGTCCCAAAGCTTTAGAAATGGCTTTATAACTTTTTCCAGACTGATAGATCTCAATTACTTTCTTTCTCATTTGTTCCTGAATTTCTTTAGATCTCGGCATGATGTCTAGCTTTTGAGGATCATTTGGTCTACTTCACTTTGTCAGGCAGGTCCTATTTAAGTGATTTCTTGATTGAGAACAGGTGTGGCAGTAATCAGGCCTGGGTGTGGCTAGAGAAATTGAACTCAGGTTTGATAAACCACAGTTAAGTTATGTTTTAACAGGGGGGGCAATCACTTTTTCACACAGGGCCATGTAGGGTTGGATTTTTTTTCTCCCTTAATAATAAAAACCTTCATTTAAAAACTGCATTTTGTGTTTACTTGCGTTGTTTTTGACTAATATTAAAATTTGTTTGATGATCTGAAACATTTAAGTGTGACAAACATGCAAAAAAATAAGAAATCAGGAAGGGGGCAAACACTTTTTCACACCACTGTATGTCACCACCACCAATATTAATTTAAGATTCAAACCTCTCAAAGAACTTTTAATCTTACGGTGCACTGTAAACTGTATTGGCAATACTACATATTAAAGACTTCCTGTGGCTGCTGCGCTCTGGAGGGGTGTGATCTGTCATCAGTAGATGAGTAAACTGCTGTTTCCTGGCCATGCGAACAGAACGGCTGATTTAATCTCTGGTTCTGCTGCACTGAGTTCCTCTATTAGTCCGCACTCTGCAAAGACTCTGCCCCACTGCACCCATAGCAGTTTACAGTCCTAACAGACATAGGCTAGACAACGTAGGATACCTGTAGCTATACCCCGTAGTCACTCACGTATACATCAGTGCCGTAACAAGGCTAACCTTACATTATTAACAGATTAGATAATGTCCGAACCACACTTGCATGCGAAACACGAAAATCGCCTGCCTTGTCGTTTCCCCAGTTCTGGGACCAATATATATGATTTGGTGAGGCAGACGCACTATTCCATTTAATCCACCATCCGTTTGGTAGTTTTTATTAAAAAGATGAGTGAAAATATGAGCATTTTTGTAAGAGTTTTTTTTTGTGCTCTTCTACAAACTTTTTAAAGCGTTTTATTGTTTCTCACCCAATTGGAACACGTCCTACTTTTAAACAGACTAGTGCCTTTCTTGATTCAAAGAGAATATTTGATTGAATCCTCAGCAGCCTGCCCAGTGGTACATGTTGTTTGAAGTAGACCACCATAGTTACAGTACCCATAGCAGGTATTAATGCATTTTGTGTTGTCAGTGCATAGGTCAAGAGAATGTTCTCGGTGCTTCCTGTCTGTGAATTGTTTTTTGGCTTTTGCCAATCATTATCTCTTCTTGAATATACAGTATGTCCTGTACTGTGCAAAGGTCTTAGGCACATGTAAATTACTTGTTTCTGAATATTGAAAAATGTACTATACAGAGCAGTAAATGATTAAAAAATAAAACTCTTTTTCTTTTTAAGTCATCACCCTTCAACTGTAAAACTACATCAATTCCCATTGGATCTACAGAGTTGCCAACATGGATGACACAAAATTAAGCGTCTGAAGTATGCAAAACAAAACATTGAGAAGCCTGAAACATTTTGAAACAATGTGCTTTGGACTGATGAAACCAAAATTGAACAAATTGAAAAAAGGGTGAAGCCTTTGAAGAGAAGAACACCTTGCCAACTGTGAAGCATGGAGGTGGATCCATCATGCGTTGGGGTTGTGTTGCAGCTGGGGCACAGGACATATTGTGTCAGTGGAAGGAAGAATGGATTCCACCAAATATCAAGAAATTCTAGAGGCTAATGTCAATCCAGACATTCAAGTTGAAGAGAGGTTGGGTATTCCAGCAAGGCGATTATCCAAAGCATACCTCAAAATCAACCATGAACTACCTCCAGGAAAGACAGCTGAAGGTTTTGGAATGGCCACCGCAGTCCCCAGACTTGAATATCATTGAAAATCTGTGGAGCGATTTGTAATACACACAAGGGAGCCAAAGAATATTTCTGAACTAGAAGTGCTCTGCCAGGAAGAATAGGATAAAATTCCAAAAGGGAGAATTGAAAGACTCTTAGCTGGCTACAGGAAGCATTTGCAAGCTGTTAGAGTTCCCAGAGGAGGAGTTAGAAAGTCCCGGGTTCCCAAACTTTTGCACAGGGCTTCTTTCCTTTTTTTTTCTTTTAGTATTTTCAAAATGTTAAAAAAATGAGAAGTCATCTTGTTTATTTGAAGAAATGTGTCACGTTTAACGTTGTACTATTTAGTCAGGTTCGCTTGACTTTGATATTAATTGTAAATGGCTTCTTGACCAGGGGTGCCCAAAGTTTTGGACACTCCTGTAGAGTATTCATAGTCACCATAGAAACCCCTGTGTGCTGCTGCCTGATGGCTCTGTGCTAGTCCCTCACAGGAGTTGCTAAATGAAGTTCACAGTGAACATTAACTGAAGCTTCTGACCCATATCTACGTGATTTTATGCATTGCGCTGCTGCCACACAATTGGCTGGTTAGATAATCCCATGAATAAGTAGGGATAATAAAGTAAAAAAAAGTGCTCGGTGAGTGTATATATACTTCACTCTCTAGGAGTACCTCTTGCACTTTTGTTCAAATAGCTCTCTGGGAAATAAATCTCTGTAATCTCACTGATAATATTTCTGGGGCAGTTTCCCAGAGATGGAAACATGCTTCATTTTAAATAGAAACTTCAAACTTTGAAACTGCATTACTGGAGATAACTAGCCCCCTCCATCTTCTTTGCTTCTTAACCCTTTAAGGTGTACGATCACAAATGTGTGAGTAGAATGTTCTTATCTGAACATCAGAACTGACAATTGAAATTATCCAGTTCATGTGACATTTTCTTTCTACACATTTTAATTCACTTGTAAAAATGAATATGAAAAATGAATTGAACTTTCATGTTTCATTTATTTTGCCGCACTAGGATAAACACCATCTGAGCTGGGATATGGCAACAGAAACCACCTCTAATAAAAGAAGAGATGAGATGGTAAATGGTAAATGGTCGGCGTTTATACAGCGCCTTTATCCAAAGTGCTGTAAAATTGATGCTTCTCAGTCACCCATTCACACACACACACCCACCAACAGCAACTGGCTTCCATGCAAGGCACCGACCAGCTCTTCAGGAGCATTTCGGCGTTAGGTGTCTTGCTCAGGGACACTTCAGCACATCCCGGGTGGAATCGAACCGGCAACCCTCCGACTGCTCTTAGACTATTCCAAATTTGGGCGGGACTTGGACATGTTCGGTTCCATGCTGGGTACTCGACTGGCCTCAACTGTCCCGTGAATATTCACCAACCATACAGGGGGTGTGCTTTTCCAAAACCTCCACAGTCCCTTACTTCTGACCAAAACCGTGACCATGCAACTGAGACTCCGGTTTGATCTGGCTCAGGTGGTAAGAGCGTCGTCTGGCAGTCGGAGGGTTGCCGGTTTGATCGCCTGCCCGGGATGTGCCAAAGTGTCCCTGGGCAAGACCCCCACCCCCAAATGCTCCTGACGAGCTGGTTGCGCCTTGCATGCATGGCAGCCAATCACCATTGGTGTGTGTGTGTGTGTGTGTGTGTGTGTGTATGGGGGAATGAGATGCATTCGTCATACTGTCGAGGACCGGCCCTAGGCCCCCCTGATGAGAGATTGATGTGGGATGGGTTAAGAAGGAATGCATTATTAACCCCTCGCACACGCCATCGAGGTGGTAGTAAGAATGCCCGTAAGAAGAAAAATATGTGGTTCACAGATAATGAGCAGCCATACTTGTCAGTAGAGGAGTCTGAAGTCGGGGGACTTAGATTTAGGGTTTTAAGGAGCAAGGTTAAAGTTCTGACTGAGAATACCCCAACCCTACACAATGCCTGGCTAAAGGAAAAAAAATAAGGAAAATGGAAGGGATGTCAATACCGAAAGAATATTAAGAGGCTTCAAGGGCCTTCCTGATTATAACACAAATAATTTATCGGATAGATTCAAAGGACTAAATGATGATTTACACTCAGCTATTGGCTGGATGTCCTTTGTAGATCCCTTAAGACGCCGCGGAGAGGGGCACCTGAAGAGTGTGTTGAGATGGTGGAGGGCACTAACTTCTGGCTTGTATGAAGTCAAAGTTTGGAGAGAGTCCAAGGAGAGATTATGACAGGGAGACAAATACCAGTGATGAATAGGTTCATTAAAAAATTACATAAGAGCTAGTGTTTTTCCACTCGTATATTAAGATTGTGGAAATTCCCAAACCGGAGGGGCACATGAAATAAAATATTGGGGAAATTTCTTTTGAGGTATGAGAAAATGACAGTTGGAAAAACAGAAATAATGAATATGATCATTAAAAAACAAGTTACATAAGAGATAAATGTCTTCCCGCTTGAAATATTGGGGACATTTCTTATCAAAAAGGTAAACTTTTGTATGCAAAAAAGATATATAAGGAATAAGCTTTTAGACCTTAGGGTGGGATCTTAGAATTTTGCCTCACAAGATATCTATGAGCTGTTGAAGAGAGAGCAACACAAGACAGCTGTAGTCAAGCTGGAGTGGCGTGCTCCCTCTGTGCGCCACTCCAGGATATGGATATGGAGAGAGGAGTGACGTACACTGATGTTGAAGAGGTGTTCATGCGCATCCCTCATCATACAGAAAAGCTGTTGAAAGAGTTAAAGGGCTTTTACGACATGCTTGGAGCCGTGAACTGCACCTGGAGGCCAACAGACGGGACGCAGGGTTCCTCCACGCTACAGAACACCTTCCTGCTGGACCCACGCAAGAACCTGAAGCCTCCCCCCCTAACCTCAGTGTCAGTGAGGAGAGGCATATGCTGCGGCTGCACTGCAAAACCCCCGACGTATTCGAAGACATACCAGTGCACATCCCATACAACAGGCAGGAAAAGTACGAAGTGCAAAGTCACGTCTTTCAAAAGTCTGGGTCCTGATCCTGCCCCAGATTCCCAAACCAATGCAGCTGTTCAAAGAGCTCATCAACAGCAAGGAGGAAGGATCAAATCCCGCAGAAAACGAGATGGCTATATTTAGGGCATGGGTGGTAATTATAATCTATATTACTTGTAAAAGTAGGAAAAGTAGTACATAGAAGTAATACATTTTAAGTTTCCTTTCATTTTTATGTCTTTTATTTTTTAGTAAGATACTATATATGATATAAATAAGTAGTAGACTTTAGGGGTGTTCGTACCCATTGTATTAATGGAAGTTCAGTAGCTTTTATCTCCGTGAAGGGGGAGCCATAAGATAAGGTAAAGGCCAAAGAGGATGATGGGTATTTGAGGGGTGTACCTTGACTTTTAAACATCATGGTGGAAAGGTAAATTAGAAAGAGCTAAAGGGGTATATGTAACTTGCATGTGATCAGCAAACTGAAAGATGATATTTACACTGTAATCTGTATAACTCTATTCTTTTGATTCATTATAATATAGTATATCTTACTATAATCATAAGTGATAAAGATTCTTTAGAGGAATACATTGAATACAGGACATCGAATACCAGATTTGCATCACACCCTTCACTTCGAGACTGGGCTGGAAGTTCAGTAGAACTTACCAGGGCTCCAGGACGTTCGGAGTACTTGAGTTCGTCCCCGAGACACCTCCTCGTGGGGTACTGCTCGTGGGAACGTGAGGTCTGAGCTCGGCAAGGGGTCCGTGGCTCACGACAATTTAGCGCTTTGGATAAAGGCGCTATACGACTGGAGTCCAGCACACATGTTTTTTACAGCCCAAGTTTATAGTTTGAAGAGGACAATGTCGACACTGCCATCTTTTTCCCCCCCACAGATTAATATTCCTGTAAAATAATAACAGACTAAAATTTGCGAATCCTTTGATTTGGAATTGAATGTGTAATGTTTCCACTGCATTTGAAATATTGAACTAAAAGCTATTCAAAAATATTTGCACTTTATTCATTTTTTGAAACACACTATTTATTTGAACACGACTGTACGCCTTTAAAACCAGTGCATTAATCTTCAGGAAACTGACAGTCTAATGGTCTGAAGTACATAGCCCAGGTGTGAGAAGCTAAATGACCAGACATGCACAGCTTTTTTATGATCATGCTTTATTGAGCGACAGTAGATAATGCCTTTTATCTTTAGCAAGTGATACTAGGCTCAAAAATGATGAAAACAGCATAACGAGAAAGCGCTCCGCGAAGATCGTCCAGGACAGGGACGATTCCTCTTCCTGACCGCTCAGACTCACTCCCACAAAGCTCTTCCTCTAGGAAAGGGGAATAGAAAAATAATATTTTATTCCAAGTATCATCAATCAGTCAATCAATAAACCAAACGTTCTGTACAGTCTAAAGCACATTTCCTTCTGCGGGTGCAACTCAGTGTGCAAAAAGACAGACAAAAAACATTTAAGATCAGAGAACAACAACCAACGGTGCCTTCCAAGAGTATGGTAATGGTAGAATAATAATTTACATTTTTGCTATATGCAAAGAACATTATTCAGTTCTAGCGATCACTAGATAATGTAAATATTATAAATATTGATTTTAAACTGTTAATTATGTGAAGAACAGAATAAGAATGCGCTCTGTGCGGGAGAGCGAGAGGGTTCTCCAGGAGTCCACGAACCGGGTATGAAGTCAGTCCTTACCGGCAGAGACGAATTTTAACACAGGCCGTTCTGGGGGAATCGGTAGTTGAGAGCTCGCTCCTTAGTTTATTGATGTATTTGCTGACCAGTCTCTGGCAGATTCTACCCAATCTCAGTGTTGTGCATGCTCCATGAAGCTTTTTCTCAAGTGCTGCCTGAAAGAATAAAAAAGATGCTAAATATTCACAGTTCAACCTAGCTGTCAACCAAATGAAACAGCCTGACAGTATGTGAAGATTTTGAGCCTGTGTAAAATGGACTTTTGTTAGCACACAAGTATAAGCGAGGCTGCTAACAGGTTGCGGCTAACATAACTACATACAGTCGCTTATCTAGTTATGACTCGCTACCAACAAACGAGCATCAGCTTAGGTAATGTACAGTAGATTCTTAGTAGTTTAGCTAGCACTAGTGTGCACAATTCATTTATTCAGACTAAATATAAAACATTTCTCTGTAATACGGACCCATTGTAAAAACAGCACTGGAGTCTGCATTTGCATAAGTGTGGAGCAATTTAGCCTCGATGCTGGACCTCGCTCTTTTGTTCCTCTCTGGTAATAATGTCTGGTTCAGGGGCTCAGATTTGGCACTGATTCTGGCTGATCTCTGAGGCTTTCTGCAGGTATGGTGCACTTGGTGGGGTGCCGGTGCAGCTACCTTGGAGTCGTCTTGAGAGAGAGTCTGCTGGACTTTCGCCATGATGCGTTTGCAGATAGAACACAAGCCAGGGAATTCCGTCTCAATCTACAGAGGGAGAACAGCAGGAGACACTTAGCTGTTTCATAACCATTATGACATTTTTGATACACACAGTAAATCACAAGCTAATTGGTCTGGTGATGCCAGTGCAGAACCATAACTCCCGTGGTGGCCCGAGACATGATTGGTCGTAGTGGGGATTGTAACCGTTACTCTCGTAGAGAGCTGAGACATGATTGGTCGTAATGAAGATTGTAACCATGACTCCCGTGTAGAGCTGAGACATGATTGGTCGTAATGAAGATTGTAACCATGACTCCCGTGTAGAGCTGAGACATGATTGGTCAGAGCGGCCAGAGGGAGAAGCCTCGAGCCGGCTGGAGTGCTTCAGTAAATACACAGTTGTTGAAATGAATGATGTGTGTCAGGGTAATTTTCTTAATTGATTCTTAATTGACAATGTGTGTTAACGTAAAGACAATCACGTGATTACAAATAACCTTGTAGTGATAATCCTTATTACTATTAGACCACTTTCTGAATTAAGTGCTTACTCTGAGTCTTTCTCTGTCTCTCTCCCAGCAGACAGACAGCCTTTGACCTTAAAGTCTCTGCTTCTCAGCTAGCACATTCTGGTCTTACAGCAAGGTCAACAAGGGGTATTCAGAAGACAATATACTGATCAATGTTCGTGGACAGCTTCATGTCTTTTTGTTTTGGTAAAGCCCTCCTTTCTGGAAAGGTGTGTATAAGAGTCTTACTGTGTCTGATTCAAATCAGAAAGCCGGTAAGCTTTCTCACTTTCTGTTATTTCTTTGCAAATGAATAAATCCGAAAGTGAAATAGCTCAAGTATAGCTATCGTTGTTTTTACTGGGGTCTGTTTCATCAGACGATGCTCATCTGTGAAATGTTAAAAGGGGCAATTTTCCCTTCATATGTAAAATGTGTAAAATGTAAACCAGATAAATTGGCATTTGCAGATTAAAGGGCTCACCTTTGCATCGGCATCAGCATCGAAGGCCAGGTCATCCTCCAGAAATCCCTCATCGTGGAAATGAGCCGACTGCGCGCACACTGTGAACCAACAGAGCACTGAAGAGTGAGTTCTCATTCGGTTTGAGTTTGAACAGGATAACCAGCCTGGTTTAAACTGAGATGCTTTACATTACATTACACTAATGGCATTTGGCAGATGCTCTTATCCAGAGCAACATACAGTTGATTAGACTAAGCAGCAGACAATCCTCCCCTGGAGCAATGCAGGCTAAGGGCCTTGCTCAAGGGGCCAACGGCTGTGCGGATCTTATTGTGGCTACACCGGGGATCAAACCACCGACCTTGCGTGTCCCAGTCATGCACGCTACAGGCCGCCCTACGCTACTGACCTGAAAGCCGTTGTCTGTGTCTAGTATTTAACCACGTCACAACAGAGCATGAGAACGACTCACCTGCGTAGGCCAGCAGAAAGCAGAGGATGATGGGAAACTTCATTTTCGTGCCGTTCTCACAGTCGATCTAGACAGGGGAGCACTAATGGGACATTGGCACTGGTGCCACCTTTTATAGGCCCTAAACGCTCTGACCTCACGAGTAGATGCCTTTTACCACAGAGATAAGAAAGCGGCTTCACACCCACTCCCCCACCGGACATCGCAGATAGAGTAGCCTCTGCAAAAAAAATGTTAAAACATTTTTTGCAAGAAAAGTTATTGAATATGACACACGCATGCACTATTATATATTATATAAATGAACATACTTTTCAGAAGGTTCGACATTTCTGTATTATAAATCCAATTTTTGATTGAAAAAAATGAACTTTTCATGAAAAGTTTCACGAATATTGTAATTTGTTGAGATGCACCTGTAAATGCCAACCATTTACCATCAATATATGTCACCACCACCAATATTAATTTAAGATTCAAACCTCTCAAAGAATTTTTAATCTTACGGTGCACTGTAAACTGTATTGGCAATACTACATATTAAAGGCAATATATGGAATGGAATGGAATGGAATGGAATGGAATGGAATAGCTTTATTGTCATTGCACAGTACAGAGCAACGAAATTACAGTTGACAGTTTCATCCCGTCCAAGAAACATACAGAGGCCATTTCGTGGCCAACATGGGGAGGGAGACAGGAGCAGGAGGACTATCATTAGATAAGAAAGAAAAAATGGGGGGAGATGAGGGAAAAAAATACAACTCCCCAAACTGGGCTCCTTTAGGGGGGCCCAGTGTGGGATTAGGAAAAAAAACCTCGGCACATAAGCAAACAATTAAACATCACAACAAGAAAACTCGAGACATGCACATTTTGGTATTGGGAAAGGTCTCAGGGAGGAGAGGTGTCACAGGTCATACTTATCTTATCATTTAGAAGAAAGCCAAAAAACCACAAAGACTTCCTGTGGCTGCTGCGCTCTGGAGGGGTGTGATCTGCCATCAGTAGATGAGTAAACTGCTGTTTCCTGGCCATGCGAACAGAACGGCTGATTTAATCTCTGTGGTTCTGCTGCACTGAGTTCCTCTATTAGTCCGCACTCTGCAAAGACTCTGCCCCACTGCACCCATAGCAGTTTACAGTCCTAACAGACATAGGCTAGACAACGTAGGATACCTGTAGCTATACCCCGCAGTCACTCACGTATACATCAGTGCCGTAACAAGGCTAACCTTACATTATTAACAGATTAGATAATGTCCGAACCACACTTGCATGCGAAACACGAAAATCGCCAGCCTTGTCGTTTCCCCAGTTCTGGGACCAATATATATGATTTGGTGAGGCAGACGCACTATTCCATTTAATCCACCATCCGTTTGGTAGTTTTTATTAAAAAGATGAGTGAAAATATGAGCATTTTTGTAAGAGTTTTTTTTTGTGCTCTTCTACAAACTTTTTAAAGCGTTTTATTGTTTCTCACCCAATTGGAACACGTCCTACTTTTAAACGGACTAGTGCCTTTCTTGATTCAAAGAGAATATTTGATTGAATCCTCAGCAGCCTGCCCAGTGGTACATGTTGTTTGAAGTAGACCACCATAGTTACAGTACCCATAGCAGGTATTAATGCATTTTGTGTTGTCAGTGCATAGGTCAAGAGAATGTTCTCGGTGCTTCCTGTCTGTGAATTGTTTTTTGGCTTTTGCCAATCATTATCTCTTCTTGAATATACAGTATGTCCTGTACTGTGCAAAGGTCTTAGGCACATGTAAATTACTTGTTTCTGAATATTGAAAAATGTACTATACAGAGCAGTAAATGATAAAAAAATAAAACTCTTTTTCTTTTTAAGTCATCACCCTTCAACTTTAAAACTACATCAATTCCCATTGGATCTACAGAGTTGCCAACATGGATGACACAAAATTAAGCGTCTGAAGTATGCAAAACAAAACATTGAGAAGCCTGAAACATTTTGAAACAATGTGCTTTGGACTGATGAAACCAAAATTGAACAAATTGAAAAAAGGGTGAAGCCTTTGAAGAGAAGAACACCTTGCCAACTGTGAAGCATGGAGGTGGATCCATCATGCGTTGGGGTTGTGTTGCAGCTGGGGCACAGGACATATTGTGTCAGTGGAAGGAAGAATGGATTCCACCAAATATCAAGAAATTCTAGAGGCTAATGTCAATCCAGACATTCAAGTTGAAGAGAGGTTGGGTATTCCAGCAAGGCGATTATCCAAAGCATACCTCAAAATCAACCATGAACTACCTCCAGGAAAGACAGCTGAAGGTTTTGGAATGGCCACCACAGACTTGAATATCATTGAAAATCTGTGGAGCGATTTGTAATACACACAAGGGAGCCAAAGAATATTTCTGAACTAGAAGTGCTCTGCCAGGAAGAATAGGATAAAATTCCAAAAGGGAGAATTGAAAGACTCTTAGCTGGCTACAGGAAGCATTTGCAAGCTGTTAGAGTTCCCAGAGGAGGAGTTAGAAAGTCCCGGGTTCCCAAACTTTTGCACAGGGCTTCTTTCCTTTTTTTTTCTTTTAGTATTTTCAAAATGTTAAAAAAAATGAGAAGTCATCTTGTTTATTTGAAGAAATGTGTCACGTTTAACGTTGTACTATTTAGTCAGGTTCGCTTGACTTTGATATTAATTGTAAATGGCTTCTTGACCAGGGGTGCCCAAAGTTTTGGACACTCCTGTAGAGTATTCATAGTCACCATAGAAACCCCTGTGTGCTGCTGCCTGATGGCTCTGTGCTAGTCCCTCACAGGAGTTGCTAAATGAAGTTCACAATGAACATTAACTGAAGCTTCTGACCCATATCTACGTGATTTTATGCATTGCGCTGCTGCCACACAATTGGCTGGTTAGATAATCCCATGAATAAGTAGGGATAATAAAGTAAAAAAAAGTGCTCGGTGAGTGTATATATACTTCACTCTCTAGGAGTACCTCTTGCACTTTTGTTCAAATAGCTCTCTGGGAAATAAATCTCTGTAATCTCACTGATAATATTTCTGGGGCAGTTTCCCAGAGATGGAAACATGCTTCATTTTAAATAGAAACTTCAAACTTTGAAACTGCATTACTGGAGATAACTAGCCCCCTCCATCTTCTTTGCTTCTTAACCCTTTAAGGTGTACGATCACAAATGTGTGAGTAGAATGTTCTTATCTGAACATCAGAACTGACAATTGAAATTATCCAGTTCATGTGACATTTTCTTTCTACACATTTTAATTCACTTGTAAAAATGAATATGAAAAATGAATTGAACTTTCATGTTTCATTTATTTTGCCGCACTAGGATAAACACCATCTGAGCTGGGATATGGCAACAAAAACCACCTCTAATAAAAGAAGAGATGAGATGGTAAATGGTAAATGGTCGGCATTTATACAGCGCCTTTATCCAAAGTGCTGTAAAATTGATGCTTCTCAGTCACCCATTCACACACACACCCACCAACAGCAACTGGCTTCCATGCAAGGCACCGACCAGCTCTTCAGGAGCATTTCGGCGTTAGGTGTCTTGCTCAGGGACACTTCAGCACATCCCGGGTGGAATCGAACCGGCAACCCTCCGACTGCTCTTAGACTATTCCAAATTTGGGCGGGACTTGGACATGTTCGGTTCCATGCTGGGTACTCGACTGGCCTCAACTGTCCCGTGAATATTCACCAACCATACAGGGGGTGTGCTTTTCCAAAACCTCCACAGTCCCTTACTTCTGACCAAAACCGTGACCATGCAACTGAGACTCCGGTTTGATCTGGCTCAGGTGGTAAGAGCGTCGTCTGGCAGTCGGAGGGTTGCCGGTTTGATCGCCTGCCCGGGATGTGCCAAAGTGTCCCTGGGCAAGACCCCCACCCCCAAATGCTCCTGACGAGCTGGTTGCGCCTTGCATGCATGGCAGCCAATCACCATTGGTGTGTGTGTGTGTGTGTGTGTGTGTATGGGGGAATGAGATGCATTCGTCATACTGTCGAGGACCCGGCCCTCGGCCCCCCTGATGAGAGATTGTTGTGGGATGGGTTAAGAAGGAATGCATTATTAACCCCTCGCACACGCCATCGAGGTGGTAGTAAGAATGCCCGTAAGAAGAAAAATATGTGGTTCACAGATAATGAGCAGCCATACTTGTCAGTAGAGGAGTCTGAAGTCGGGGGACTTAGATTTAGGGTTTTAAGGAGCAAGGTTAAAGTTCTGACTGAGAATACCCCAACCCTACACAATGCCTGGCTAAAGGAAAAAAAATAAGGAAAATGGAAGGGATGTCAATACCGAAAGAATATTAAGAGGCTTCAAGGGCCTTCCTGATTATAACACAAATAATTTATCGGATAGATTCAAAGGACTAAATGATGATTTACACTCAGCTATTGGCTGGATGTCCTTTGTAGATCCCTTAAGACACCGTAAGAGTGAAGAGTGTGTTGAGATGGTGGAGGGCACTAACTTCTGGCTTGTATGAAGTCAAAGTTTGGAGAGAGTCCAAGGAGAGATTATGACAGGGAGACAAATACCAGTGATGAATAGGTTCATTAAAAAATTACATAAGAGCTAGTGTTTTTCCACTCGTATATTAAGATTGTGGAAATTCCCAAACCGGAGGGGCACATGAAATAAAATATTGGGGAAATTTCTTTTGAGGTATGAGAAAATGACAGTTGGAAAAACAGAAATAATGAATATGATCATTAAAAAACAAGTTACATAAGAGATAAATGTCTTCCTGCTTGAAATATTGGGGACATTTCTTATCAAAAAGGTAAACTTTTGTATGCAAAAAAGATATATAAGGAATAAGCTTTTACACCTTAGGGTGGGATCTTAGAATTTTGCCTCACAAGATGTCTATGAGCTGTTGAAGAGAGAGCAACACAAGACAGCTGTAGTCAAGCTGGAGTGGCGCGCTCCCTCTGCGCGCCACTCCAGGATATGGATATGGAGAGAGGAGTGACGTACACTGATGTTGAAGAGGTGTTCATGCGCATCCCTCATCATACAGAAAAGCTGTTGAAAGAGTTAAAGGGCTTTTACGACATGCTTGGAGCCGTGAACTGCACCTGGAGGCCAACAGACGGGACGCAGGGTTCCTCCACGCTACAGAACACCTTCCTGCTGGACCCACGCAAGAACCTGAAGCCTCCCCCCCTAACCTCAGTGTCAGTGAGGAGAGGCATATGCTGCGGCTGCACTGCAAAACCCCCGACGTATTCAAAGACATACCAGTGCACATCCCATACAACAGGCAGGAGAAGTACGAAGTGCAAAGTCACGTCTTTCAAAAGTCTGGGTCCTGATCCTGCCCCAGATTCCCAAACCAATGCAGCTGTTCAAAGAGCTCATCAACAGCAAGAAGGAAGGATCAAATCCCGCAGAAAACGAGATGGCTATATTTAGGGCATGGGTGGTAATTATAGTCTATATTACTTGTAAAAGTAGGAAAAGTAGTACATAGAAGTAATAGTAATAGTAATAGTTTCCTTTCATTTTTATGTCTTATTTTTTAGTAAGATACTATATATGATATAAATAAGTAGTAGACTTTAGGGGTGTTCATACCCATTGTATTAATGGAAGTTCAGTAGCTTTTATCTCCGTGAAGGGGGAGCCATAAGATAAGGTAAAGGCCAAAGAGGATGATGGGTATTTGAGGGGTGTACCTTGACTTTTAAACATCATGGTGGAAAGGTAAATTAGAAAGAGCTAAAGGGGTATATGTAACTTGCATGTGATCAGCAAACTGAAAGATGATATTTACACTGTAATCTGTATAACTCTATTCTTTTGATTCATTATAATATAGTATATCTTACTATAATCATAAGTGATAAAGATTCTTTAGAGGAATACATTGAATACAGGACATCGAATACCAGATTTGCATCACACCCTTCACTTCGAGACTGGGCTGGAAGTTCAGTAGAACTTACCAGGGCTCCAGGACGTTCGGAGTACTTGAGTTCGTCCCCGAGACACCTCCTCGTGGGGTACTGCTCGTGGGAACGTGAGGTCTGAGCTCGGCAAGGGGTCCGTGGCTCACGACAATTTAGCGCTTTGGATAAAGGCGCTATACGACTGGAGTCCAGCACACATGTTTTTTACAGCCCAAGTTTATAGTTTGAAGAGGACAATGTCGACACTGCCATCTTTTTCCCCCCCACAGATTAATATTCCTGTAAAATAATAACAGACTAAAATTTGCGAATCCTTTGATTTGGAATTGAATGTGTAATGTTTCCACTGCATTTGAAATATTGAACTAAAAGCTATTAAAAAATATTTGCACTTTATTCATTTTTTGAAACACACTATTTATTTGAACACGACTGTACGCCTTTAAAACCAGTGCATTAATCTTCAGGAAACTGACAGTCTAATGGTCTGAAGTACATAGCCCAGGTGTGAGAAGCTAAATGACCAGACATGCACAGCTTTTTTTATGATCATGCTTTATTGAGCGACAGTAGATAATGCCTTTTATCTTTAGCAAGTGATACTAGGCTCAAAAATGATGAAAACAGCATAACGAGAAAGCGCTCCGCGAAGATCGTCCAGGACAGGGACGATTCCTCTTCCTGACCGCTCAGACTCACTCCCACAAAGCTCTTCCTCTAGGAAAGGGGAATAGAAAAATAATATTTTATTCCAAGTATCATCAATCAGTCAATCAATAAACCAAACGTTCTGTACAGTCTAAAGCACATTTCCTTCTGCGGGTGCAACTCAGTGTGCAAAAAGACAGACAAAAAACATTTAAGATCAGAGGACAACAACCAACGGTTGCATTTTTGCTATATGCAAAGAACATTATTCAGTTCTAGCGATCACTAGATAATGTAAATATTATAAATATTGATTTTAAACTGTTAATTATGTGAAGAACAGAATAAGAATGCGCTCTGTGCGGGAAAGCGAGAGGGTTCTCCAGGAGTCCACGAACCGGGTATGAAGTCAGTCCTTACCGGCAGAGACGAATTTTAACACAGGCCGTTCTGGGGGAATCGGTAGTTGAGAGCTCGCTCCTTAGTTTATTGATGTATTTGCTGACCAGTCTCTGGCAGATTCTACCCAATCTCAGTGTTGTGCATGCTCCATGAAGCTTTTTCTCAAGTGCTGCCTGAAAGAATAAAAAAGATGCTAAATATTCACAGTTCAACCTAGCTGCCAACCAAATGAAACAGCCTGAGGTATGTGAAGATTTTGAGCCTGTGTAAAATGGACTTTTGTTAGCACACAAGTATAAGCGAGGCTGCTAACAGGTTGCGGCTAACATAACTACATACAGTCGCTTATCTAGTTATGACTCGCTACCAACAAACGAGCATCAGCTTAGGTAATGTACAGTAGATTCTTAGTAGTTTAGCTAGCACTAGTGTGCACAATTCATTTATTCAGACTAAATATAAAACATTTCTCTGTAATACGGACCCATTGTAAAAACAGCACTGGAGTCTGCATTTGCATAAGTGTGGAGCAATTTAGCCTCGATGCTAGACCTCGCTCTTTTGTTCCTCTCTGGTAATAATGTCTGGTTCAGGGGCTCAGATTTGGCACTGATTCTGGCTGATCTCTGAGGCTTTCTGCAGGTGTGGTGCACTTGGTGGGGTGCTGGTGCAGCTACCTTGGAGTCGTCTTGAGAGAGAGTCTGCTGGACTTTCGCCATGATGCGTTTGCAGATAGAACACAAGCCAGGGAATTCCGTCTCAATCTACAGAGGGAGAACAGCAGGAGACACTTAGCTGTTTCATAACCATTATGACATTTTTGATACACACAGTAAATCACAAGCGAATTGTTCTGGTGATGCCAGTGCAGAACCATAACTCCCGTGGTGGCCCGAGACATGATTGGTCGTAGTGGGGATTGTAACCGTTACTCTCGTAGAGAGCTGAGACATGATTGGTCGTAAAGAAGATTGTAACCATGACTCCCGTATAGAGCTGAGATATGATTGGTCAGAGCGGCCAGAGGGAGAAGCCTCGAGCCGGCTGGAGTGCTTCAGTAAATACACAGTTGTTGAAATGAATGATGTGTGTCAGGGTAATTTCTTAATTGATTCTTAATTGACAATGTCTGTTAACATAAAGACAGTCACGTGATTACAAATAACCTTGTAGTGATAATCCTTATTACTATTAGACCACTTTCTGAATTAAGTGCTTACTATGAGTCTTTCTCTGTCTCTCTCCCAGCAGACAGACAGCCTTTGACCTTAATGTCTCTGCTTCTCAGCTAGCACATTCTGGTCTTACAGCAAGGTCAACAAGGGGTATTCAGAAGACAAAATACTGATCAATGTTCGTGGACAGCTTCCTGTCTTTTTGTTTTGGTAAAGCCCTCCTTTCTGGAAAAGTGTGTATAAGAGTCTTACTGTGTCCGATTCAAATCAGAAAGCCGGTAAGCTTTCTCACTTTCTGTTATTTCTTTACAAATAAATGTTTTGCAAATGAAATAGCTCAAGTATAGCTATCGTTGTTTTTACTGGGGTCTGTTTCATCAGACGATGCTCATCTGTGAAATGTTAAAAGGGGCAATTTTCCCTTCATATGTAAAATGTGTAAAATGTAAACCAGATAAATTGGCATTTGCAGATTAAAGGGCTCACCTTTGCATCGGCATCGGCATCGAAGGCCAGGTCATCCTCCAGAAATCCATCATCGTGGAAATGAGCCGACTGCGCGCACACTGTGAACCAACAGAGCACTGAAGAGTGAGTTCTCATTCTGTTTGAGTTTGATCAGGATAACCAGCCTGGTTTAAACCGAGATGCTTTACATTACATTACATTACATTACACTAATGGCATTTGGCAGATGCTCTTATCCAGAGCAACATACAGTTGATTAGACTAAGCAGCAGACAATTCTCCCCTGGAGGAGATCTAATGGCCTTGCTCAAGGGGCCAACGGCTGTGCGGATCTTATTGTGGCTACACCGGGGATCAAACCACCGACCTTGCGTGTCCCAGTCATGCACGCTACAGGCCGCCCTACGCTACTGACCTGAAAGCCGTCGTCTGTGTCTAGCATTTAACCACGTTACAGCAGAGCATGAGAACGACTCACCTGCGTAGGCCAGCAGAAAGCAGAGGATGATGGGAAACTTCATTTTCGTGCCGTTCTCACAGTCGATCTAGACAGGGACATTGGCACTGGTACCACCTTTTATAGGCCCTAAACGCTCTGACCTCACGAGCAGATGCCGTTGCCTTTTACCACAGAGATAAGAAAGCGGCTTCACACCCACTCCCCCACCGGACATCGCAGATAGAGTAGCCTCTGCAAAAAAAATGTTAAAACATTTTTTGCAAGAAAAGTTATTGAATATGACACACGCATGCACTATTATATATTATATAAATGAACATACTTTTCAGAAGGTCGACATTTCTGTATTATAAATCCAATTTTTGATTGAAAAAAATGAACTTTTCATGAAAAGTTTCACGAATATTGTAATTTGTTGAGATGCACCTGTAAATGCCAACCATTTACCATCAATATACAGTGGTGTGAAAAAGTGTTTGCCCCCTTTCTGATTTCTTATTCTTTTGCATGTTTGTCACACGTAAATGTTTCAGATCATCAAACAAATTTAAATATTAGTCAAAGACAACACAAGTAAACACAAAATGCAGTTTTTAAATGAAGGTTTTTATTATTAAGGGAGAAAAAAAATCCAAAACTACATGGCCCTGTGTGAAAAAGTGATTGCCCCCTAAACCTAATAACTGCTTGGGCCACCCTTAGCAGCAACAACTACAATCAAGCGTTTGCGATAACTTGCAATGAGTCTCTTACAGCGCTGTGGAGGAATTTTGGCCCACTCATCTTTGCAGAATTGTTGTAATTCAGCCACATTGGAGGGTTTTTGAGCATGAACCGCCTTTTTAAGGTCATGCCACAGCATCTCAATAGGATTCAGGTCAGGACTTTGACTAGGCCACTCCAAAGTCTTCATTTTGTTTTTCTTCAGCCATTCAGAGGTGGACTTGCTGGTGTGTTTTGGATCATTGTCCTGCTGCAGAACCCAAGTTCGTTTCAGCTTGAGGTCACGAACAGATGGCCGGACATTCTCCTTCAGGATTTTTTGGTAGACAGCAGAATTCATGGTTCCATTTATAACAGAAAGTCTTCCAGGTCCTGAAGCAGCAAAACAGCCCCAGACCATCACACTACCACCACCATATTTTACTGTTGGTATGATGTTCTTTTTCTGAAATGCGGTGTTACTTTTACGCCAGATGTAATGGGACACACACCATCCAAAAAGTTCAACTTTTGTCTCGTCAGACCACAGAGTATTTTCCCAAAAGTCTTGGGGAACATCAAGATGTTTTCTGGCAAAATTGAGACGAGCCTTAATGTTCTTTTTGCTCAGCAGTGGTTTTGTCTTGGAACTCTGCCATGCAGGTCCTTTTTGCCCAGTCTCTTTCTTATGGTGGAGTGAACACTGACCTTAACTGAGGCAAGTGAGGCCTGCAGTTCTTTGGATGTTGTTGTGGGGTCTTTTGTGACCTCTTGGATGAGTCATTGCTGCACTCTTGGGGAAATTTTGGTCAGCCGGCCACTCCTGGGAAGGTTCACCACTGTTCCATGTTTTCGCCATTTGTGGATAATGGCTCTCACTGTGGTTCGCTGGAGTCCCAAAGCTTTAGAAATGGCTTTATAACTTTTTCCAGACTGATAGATCTCAATTACTTTCTTTCTCATTTGTTCCTGAATTTCTTTAGATCTCGGCATGATGTCTAGCTTTTGAGGATCATTTGGTCTACTTCACTTTGTCAGGCAGGTCCTATTTAAGTGATTTCTTGATTGAGAACAGGTGTGGCAGTAATCAGGCCTGGGTGTGGCTAGAGAAATTGAACTCAGGTTTGATAAACCACAGTTAAGTTATGTTTTAACAGGGGGGGCAATCACTTTTTCACACAGGGCCATGTAGGGTTGGATTTTTTTTCTCCCTTAATAATAAAAACCTTCATTTAAAAACTGCATTTTGTGTTTACTTGCGTTGTCTTTGACTAATATTTAAATTTGTTTGATGATCTGAAACATTTAAGTGTGACAAACATGCAAAAAAAAAGAAATCAGGAAGGGGGCAAACACTTTTTCACACCACTGTATGTCACCACCACCAATATTAATTTAAGATTCAAACCTCTCAAAGAACTTTTAATCTTACGGTGCACTGTAAACTGTATTGGCAATACTACATATTAAATAGACTTCCTGTGGCTGCTGCGCTCTGGAGGGGTGTGATCTGTCATCAGTAGATGAGTAAACTGCTGTTTCCTGGCCATGCGAACAGAACGGCTGATTTAATCTCTGGTTCTGCTGCACTGAGTTCCTCTATTAGTCCGCACTCTGCAAAGACTCTGCCCCACTGCACCCATAACAGTTTACAGTCCTAACAGACATAGGCTAGACAACGTAGGATACCTGTAGCTATACCCCGTAGTCACTCACGTATACATCAGTGCCGTAACAAGGCTAACCTTACATTATTAACAGATTAGATAATGTCCGAACCACACTTGCAGGCGAAACACGAAAATCGCCTGCCTTGTCGTTTCCCCGTTCTGGGACCAATATACATCTTTTGGTGAGGCAGACGCACTATTCCATTTAATCCACCATCCGTTTGGTAGTTTTTATTAAAAAGATGAGTGCAAATATGAGCATTTAGTAAGAGTTTTTTTTGTGCTCTTCTACAAAAACAAGTGTTTTATTGTTTCTCACCCAATTGGAACACGTCCTACTTTTAAACGGACTAGTGCCTTTCTTGATTCAAAGAGAATATTTGATTGAATCCTCAGCAGCCTGCCCAGTGGTACATGTTGTGTGAAGTAGACCACCATAGTTACAGTACCCATAGCAGGTATTAATGCATTGTGTGTTGTCAGTGCATAGGTCAAGATAATGTTCTCGGTGCTTCCTGTCTGTGAATTGTTTTTTGGCTTTTGCCAATCATTATCTCTTCTTTAAAACATAGTTTTTGGGTTGAATATACAGTATGTCCTGTCTTAGGCACATGTAAATTACTTGTTTCTGAATATTGAAAAATGTACTATACAGAGCAGTAAATGATTAAAAAATAAAACTCTTTTTCTTTTTAAGTCATCACCCTTCAACTTTAAAACTACATCAGTTCCCATTGGATCTACATGGCAGAGTTGCCAACATGGATGACACAAAATTAAGCGTCTGAAGTATGCAAAACAAAACATTGAGAAGCCTGAAACATTTTGAAACAATGTGCTTTGGACTGATGAAACCAAAATTGAACAAATTGAAAAAAGGGTGAAGCCTTTGAAGAGAAGAACACCTTGCCAACTGTGAAGCATGGAGGTGGATCCATCATGCGTTGGGGTTGTGTTGCATCTGGGGCACAGGACATATTGTGTCAGTGGAAGGAAGAATGGATTCCACCAAATATCAAGAAATTCTAGAGGCTAATGTCAATCCAGACATTCAAGTTGAAGAGAGGTTGGGTGTTCCAGCAAGGCGATTATCCAAAGCATACCTCAAAATCAACCATGAACTACCTCCAGGAAAGACAGCTGAAGGTTTTGGAATGGCCACCGCAGTCCCCAGACTTGAATATCATTGAAAATCTGTGGAGCGATTTGTAATACACACAAGGGAGCCAAAGAATATTTCTGAACTAGAAGTGCTCTGCCAGGAAGAATAGGATAAAATTCCAAAAGGGAGAATTGAAAGACTCTTAGCTGGCTACAGGAAGCGTTTGCAAGCTGTTAGAGTTCCCAGAGGAGGAGTTCCGGGTTCCCAAACTTTTGCACAGGGCTTCTTTCCTTTTTTTTTCTTTTAGTATTTTCAAAATGTTAAAAAAATAAGAAGTCATCTTGTTTATTTGAAGAAATGTGTCACAAATGTGTTACTGTGTTAACGTTGTACTATTTAGTCAGGTTCGCTTGACTTAGATATTAATTGTAAACGGCTTCTTGACCAGGGGTGCCCAAAGTTTTGTACACTCCTGTAGAGTATTCATAGTCACCATAGAAACCCCTGTGTGCTGCTGCCTGATGGCTCTGTGCTAGTCCCTCACAGGAGTTGCTAAATTAAGTTCACAGTGAACATTAACTGAAGCTTCTGACCCATATCTACGTGATTTTATGCATTGCGCTGCTGCCACACAATTGGCTGGTTAGATAATCCCATGAATAAGTAGGGAAAATAAAGTAAAAAAAAGTGCTCGGTGAGTGTATATATACTTCACTCTCTAGGAGTACCTCTTGCACTTTTGTTCAAATAGCTCTCTGGGAAATAAATCTCTGTAATCTCACTGATAATATTTCTGGGGCAGTTTCCCCGAGATGGAAACATGCTTCATTTTAAATAGAAACTTCAAACTTTGAAACTGCATTACTGGAGATAACTAGCCCCCTCCATCTTCTTTGCTTCTTAACCCTTTAAGGTGTACGATCACAAATGTGTGAGTAGAATGTTCTTATCTGAACATCAGAACTGACAATTGAAATTATCCAGTTCTTGTGACATTTTCTTTCTACACATTTTAATTCACTTGCAAAAATGAATATGAAAAATGAATTGAACTTTCATATTTCATTTATTTTGCCGCACTAGGATAAACACCATCTGAGCTGAGATATGGCAACAGAAACCACCTCTAATAAAAGAAGGGATGAGATGGTAAATGGTAAATGGTCGGCATTTATACAGCGCCTTTATCCAAAGTGCTGTAAAATTGATGCTTCTCAGTCACCCATTCACACACACACCCACCAACAGCGACTGGCTTCCATGCAAGGCACCGACCAGCTCTTCAGGAGCATTTGGGGGTTAGGTCTCTTGCTCAGGGACACTTCGGCACATCCCGGGTGGAATCGAACCGGCAACCCTCCGACTGCTCTTAGACTATTCCAAATTTGGGCGGGACTTGGACATGTTCGGTTCCATGCTGGGTACTCGACTGGCCTCAACTGTCCCGTGAATATTCACCAACCATACAGGGGATGTGCTTTTCCAAAACCTCCACAGTTCGCCGAAGTGTCCCTGAGCAAGACCCCCACCCCCAAACGCTCCTGACAAACTGGTTGGTGCCTTGCATGGCAGCCAATCGCCATCGGTGTGTGTGTGTGTGTGTGTGGGTGAATGAGATGCATCAGTCATACAGCGCTTTGGATAAAGGCGCTATACGACTGATGCTATATAAAATTGACCAACTCGTATACCAAAGAGTGGCGAATCCAAAAACCATGTGTCCAGCACACGTTTTTTTACAGCCCACATTTTTTAAAGTTTATACAGTTTGAAGAGAACAATGTCGACACTGTCATCATTTTTCCCCCCACAGATTAATATTCCTTTTCTTTGCTTCCTGTAAAATAATAACAGACTAAAATTTGCGAATGCTTTGATTTGGAATTGAATGTGTAATGTTTTTCACTGCATTTGAAATATTGAACTAAAAGCTATTAAAAAATATTTGCACTTTATTCATTTTTTGAAACACGCTATTTATTTGAACACAACTGTACGCCTTTAAAACCAGTGAAATATTTTTTAATTGTCATTAATCTGCAGGAAACTGACAGTCTAATGGTCTGAAGTACATAGCCCAGGTGTGAGAAGCTAAATGACCAGACATGCACAGCTTTTTTATGATCATGCTTTATTGAGCGACAGTAGATAATGCCTTTTATCTTTAGCAAGTGATACTACTACTACTACTTTAATACCAAAAATGATGAAAACAGCATAACGAGAAAGCACTCCGCGAAGATCGTCCAGGACAGGGACGATTCCTCTTCCTGACCGCTCAGACTCACTCCCACAAAGCTTTTGGTCTAGGAAAGGGGAATAGAAAAATAATATTTTATTCCAAGCACCATCAATCAGTCAATCAATAAACCAAACGTTCGGTACAGTCTAAAGCACATTTCCTTCTGCGGGTGCAACTCAGTGTGCAAAAAGACAGACACAAATATGGTGATTTAAAGATACAAAAAACATTTAAGATCAGAGGACAACAACCAACGGTGCCTTCCAAGAGTATGGTAATGGTAGAATAATAATTTACATTTTTGCTATATGCAAAGAACATTATTCAGTTCTAGCTATCACTAGATAATGTAAATATTATAAATATTGGTAATTTTTCCTAAACACAATCTTATGCATTCAAAGTGCCAATATTACAAATGGACATTAACGCAGTACAAGTTGCCCCTTGTCATTATTTAGCATTGTTATTTAGCATTTTATGCTAATTATAATGTGATGGAATGAAAACCTTTTGTCTTTCATTTTGCTGGCAAATCAAAGACGTATAGTCACGTATAGTTTTGTTCTGAATTTATATTGTTTTTTTTTTTGTTATAAGATGTTCCCTTTAAAATTGTCACTAACCTGCAGGAAATTGACTGATGTCTAACGGGGGTGTTTCAGGAGAAACACAATGTTCAGCACATTTTTGTAGACCATGGTTTATTGAGCGACAGTAGAAGAGTTTCTCCCGGTAATGTTCCTTTTATGTTTGGCAAGCAATACTTCCATCTATCCTGCTTATCCAGAACAGGGTCGCAGGGGGGCTGGAGCCTATCCCAGCATACATTGGGCGAAAGGCAAGAATACACCCTGGACAGGTCACCAGTCCATCGCAGGGCACACACACTATTCACTGACACACTCATACCTACGGGCAATTTAGACTCTCCAATCAGCCTAACCTGCATGTCTTTGGACTGTGGGAGGAAACCCACGCAAACACGGGGAGGACACGCAAACTCCACACAGCCGACCGGGATTCGGACCCAGGACCTCCTTGCTGTGATCATCCGTGCCACACCCAGCGGAGCGATAGGATAAGGTTGATTTTAAACTGTTAATTATGTGAAGAACAGAATAAGAATGCGTTCTGTGCGGGAGAGCGAGAGGGTTCTCCAGGAGTCCACGAACCGGGTATGAAGTCAGTCCTTACCGGCAGAGACGAATTTTAACACAGGCCGTTCTGGGGGAATCGGTAGTTGAGAGCTCGCTCCTTAGTTTATTGATGTATTTGCTGACCAGTCTCTGGCAGATTCTACCCAATCTCAGTTTTGTGCATGCTCCATGAAGCTTTTTCTCAAGTGCTGCCTGAAAGAATAAAAAAGATGCTAAATATTCACAGTTCAACCTAGCTGCCAACCAAATGAAACAGCCTGACAGTATGTGAAGATTTTGAGCCTGTGTAAAATGGACTTTTGTGAGCACACAAGTATAAGCGAGGCTGCTAACAGGTTGCGGCTAACATAACTAGATAAAGTCGCTTATCTAGTTATGACTCGCTACCAACAAACGAGCATCAGCTTAGGTAATGTACAGTAGATTCTTGGTAGTTTAGCTAGCACTAGTGTGCACAATTCATTTATTCAGACTAAATATAAAACATTTCTCTGTAATACGGACCCATTGTAAAAACAGCACTGGAGTCTGCATTTGCATAAGTGAGGGGCAATTTAGCCTCGATGCTGGACCTCGCTCTTTTGTTCCTCTCTGGTAATAATGTCTGGTTCAGGGGCTCAGATTTGGCACTGATTCTGGCTGATCTCTGAGGCTTTCTGCAGGTATGGTGCACTTGGTGGGGTGCCGGTGCAGCTACCTTGGTGTCGTCTTTAGAGAGAGTCCGCTGGACTTTCTCCAAGATGCGTTTGCAGATAAAACACGAGCCAGGGAATTCCGTCTCAATCTACAGAGGAAGAACAGCAGGAGACACTTAGCTGTTTCATAACCATTATGACATTTTTGATACACACAGTAAATCACAAGCTAATTGGTCTGGTGATGCCAGTGCAGAACCATAACTCCCGTGGTGGCCCGAGACATGATTGGTCGTAGTGGGGATTGTAACCATTACTCTCGTAGAGAGCTGAGACATGATTGGTCGCAATGAAGATTGTAACCATGACTCCCGTGTAGAGCTGAGACATGATTGGTCGTAATGAAGATTGTAACCATGACTCCCGTGTAGAGCTGAGACATGATTGGTCAGAGCGGCCAGAGGGAAAAGCTTTGAGCCGGCTGGAGTGCTTCAGTAAATACACAGTTGTTGAAATGAATGATGTGTGTCAGGGTAATTTCTTAATTGATTCTTAATTGACAATGTCTGTTAACATAAAGACAGTCACGTGATTACAAATAACCTTTTAGTGATAATCCTTATTACTATGAGACCACTTTCTGAATTCAGTGCTTACTATGAGTCTTTCTCTGTCTCTCTCCCAGCAGACAGACAGCCTTTGACCTTAATGTCTCTGCTTCTCAGCTAGCACATTCTGGTCTTACAGCAAGGTCAACAAGGGGTATTCAGAAGACAAAATACTGATAAATGTTCGTGGACAGCTTCATGTCTTTTTGTTTTGGTAAATCCCCCCCTTCTGGAAAAGTGTGTATAAGAGTCTTACTGTGTCTGATTCAAATCAGAAAGCCGGTAAGCTTTCTCACTTTCTGTTATTTCTTTGCAAAGAAATAAATCCCAGAGTGAAATAGCTGAAGTACAGCTATCGTTGTTTTTATGCTCACCTGTGAAATGTTTTCCCTAACATGTGTAAAATGTAAACCAGATAAATTGGCATTTGCAGATTAAAGGGCTCACCTTTGCATCGGCATCGGCATCGAAGGCCAGGTCATCCTCCAGAAATCCCTCATCGTGGAAATGAGCCGACTGCGCGCTCACTGTGAACCAACAGAGCACTGAAGAGTGAGTTCTCATTCGGTTTGAGTTTGAACAGGATAACCAGCCTGGTTTAAACCGAGATGCTTTACATTACATTACACTAATGGCATTTGGCAGATGCTCTTATCCAGAGCAACATACAGTTGATTAGACTAAGCAGGAGACAATCCTCCCCTGGAGCAATGCAGGGTTAAGGGCCTTGCTCAAGGGGCCAACGGCTGTGCGGATCTTTTTGTGGCTACACCGGGGATCGAACCACCGACCTTGCGTGTCCCAGTCATGCACGCTACAGGCCGCCCTACGCTACTGACCTGAAAGCCATCGTCTGTGTCTAGCATTTAACCACGTTACAGCAGAGCATGAGAACGACTCACCTGCGTAGGCCAGCAGAAAGCAGAGGATGATGGGAAACTTCATTTTCGTGCCGTTCTCACAGTCGATCTAGACAGGGGAGCACTAATGGGACATTGGCACTGGTGCCACCTTTTATAGGCCCTAAACACTCTGACATCACGACCAGATGCCTTTTACCACAGAGATAAGAAAGCGGCTTCAGACCCACTCCGCAGATAGAGTAGCATCTGCAAGCATGACAAAAAAATTTTTTTTAAATGTTTTTGCTTGAAAAGTTATTGAATATGACACGCATGCACTATTATATATTATATAAATGAACATACTTTTCAGAAGGTTGACATTTCTGTATTATAAATCCAATTTTTGATTGGTCTCATGTAATATTCTAATTTTTTGATTTTCATGAGCTGTAAGCCGTAATCATCAAGATTAAAACAAAGAAAGGCATGCAATATTTTACTGTATATGTAATGAATCTATAATTTATGAAAGTTTCACATTTTGAATTAAATTACAGAAAAAAATGAACTTTTCATGAAAAGTTTCACGAATATTGTCATTTGTTGAGATGCACCTGTAAATGCCAACCATTTACCATCAATATATGTCACCACCACCAATATCAATTTAAGATTCGAACCTCTCAAATAATTTTTTATCTTATGGTGCACTGTAAACTGTATTGGCAATACTACATATTAAAGGCATTATACTTATCTTTACTTATCATTTAGAAGAAAGCCAAAAAACCACAAAGACCTGTGGCTGCTGCGCTCTGGAGGGGTGTAATCTATCATCAGTAGAAGAGTAAACTGCTGTTTCCCGGCCATGCGAACAGAACGGCTGATTTAATCTCTGTGGTTCTGCTGCACTGAGTTCCTCTATTAGTCCGCACTCTGCAAAGACTCTGCCCCACTGCACCCGTAGCAGTTTACAGTCCTAACAGATGTAGGGGTCCTCGCACGGGACTCCAAATTATGTAGGGTCCTCGCACGGGCCGCCAAATAACGCAGGGATTTTACTCTCTACGAAACCGGGGTGCCAGTTAAACGTTGTGTAGCAGTATAACTACAAAAAGTAATCAGTCTCATAAAATTACTATTATCAGAAATATCTAACCACAAATTTAGTATTTTAATTAATAATTAAAATAACCAATATTAATGATTAAACATACCGATAACCTGAAGGTTGGAAGTTCTTCGAAAGACTGCTTTAACTCGGCTCTCATGTCTATGCGATTCCAAAACGGACACCGGGGTTTAATAAAATATATTTATTAAACAAACATACAAACACATAACAGATAAACTAACGGGAAGTTAGTAGAGAAATTTAGTTGGGTATGTGTGTGCGTGTGTGTGGCGGGCGCAAGCGCGCGTGTCGCTTGAACAAAGGAAAGGTGGGAGTAGCTAGCTTGAGTAAGTTAGAGTTCTGGGTGTGGTAATGAGTTAGAGTCAGCTGTGAGAAGGGACTACTAGCGTAGTTTTACTCTATATATGTGCAAAAGACGGCGAATCAATTCACGTACATATATATGTAGCTAACCAAACACATTACAATGGTTGGATGGTAAATAAACACAGATTCACAAAAACAGTTAAGACTAAACTAAACACTGGCTATGCCTGAATGTTTGTTTTCTTACTGAGTCCATACGCATTGCTGGATCCAAAAGACATGCTGTCCTTGTAGAAGCGGCGATGGTGCTGTGAATGGTGTCCGGGAGAGATGCGCAGGCTGGGGTGTTCCCGTCTTAGCAGCGCGTTGTCATCTGATCCGCTGGTCCTTTTCCAGGTGTAAAAGTTCGTTGCTGTTTCGTTGTTGAGCTTTATTGGGGTAAACTGGGGTAGCGTTCCGCGTACAACAATTTCCACTCACTATAGGCCACGTAGTTACCGCGAGGTAACTGGGTGTGTCCGTAGGCCTGGTAGTGCGCTGTGCAGCATTCAGCCTCTGTCCGAGTCTCGGAGCAGATGAGCTGAAGCGACGGGCCAAAAAGGGTGCGTCGAAGAGAACAAGCAGAAGAGGCAGAAAAAGCAGAAGAGAGAAGCAGAAGAGAGATTCCAAGAACGTGTCTTGCTCTTATACGGGACCGTTTATTGCTCCCGCCATTACGGGATTGGCTGAACCAAGTTAGACGTCATTCGTGGTGGACGTCGCAGAATTTTCCTGTGGGAATGTGGAAGTTGTAGTCCCTACATCCCCCCTGTGGTCTCAGGATGCGGCTGAAGCCAGTGTTCCTCGAGAGCACAAAAGTCAGTTCACAGTCCACAGGTCAAGTACATTGGGTCGGTAACACAGTTCACAATTGACTGACAAACATCCAGGCATTTATCAACAATTAACTAAACTGGTCTAAAACACATGATACAAACAATGTGAAACACTACGGTCGAACAGTGAATACATTGTCACAAAACATGAGAAACCTTGGTGAAAGGGTTAGTCGTTTTGTTAGTTCAGGTGTTTTGTTAGTTATTGGATGGTGTCCAGAAGGTGGAGCACCAACAGGAATGACCCAGCCATGAAAATGTTCAGATGATGTAGGGGTCTAGGATGGAGAGGCTGTAGCCTTTTTGGAAGTCTTGTTCAGACTGACCAATTGTTCTAGTCCCTACAGTCAGGTTGCTGACGAGGGTTGTCATCTGAAATATGTGGGGACATTTTCAAATTAGGGCAGCTTTCTGTATCCAAGCTTAACCTTATGGCTGTGTCATCAGGAAGGAAATGGAGAGGTGGTCTCATTTCTAAATGATGTGGTAAGCTCACAAGTGGTCTTGTCTTGCTTGGGGAAGAGGTGGAGTAAGGCACACTGGGGTGTGGCAATATACTTGTAAAGATTACACTGTAGTTTCTACATGCAATACTTTACGATGGTTCAGTAGGTATAGAAAGAAGCAATGAACGTTTATGAGTTATAGCAGGTGTCGGATTTAACTCTACAGTACCTACTTACGATCTGCGTTTGCTGCTGCTACATGCAAATCTAAGTGGCTGCTATAAACTACCAGTTTATTTTGCCACCCCCCTTTGGTAGGAAAGGTGTGCAAAAGAAAGTGGTCAAAGCTTCAGCTGGGAGTCTGCCTGTGAGGAGACCACGGCTATAGATCAGTCTTATTCAACGTCTTTTGATGGAGGTTGAACAAGACCAGATAGCTCTTTGGAGTGGTTACTCAAGGCATACACACTACTGAACAAAGGTTAGAGGCTTTAGTTGTCCTCAGAGGAACTGAAGAAGCTCTCTACAGACAAGGTATCTTCCCTATCAGAGTCATGCTGGTGACTCTGAGGCTTGGGCCTACCGGGTCGGTCTTCTCTCCAATTCCGGCTGGAATCAGAGTGTGAGAAGCGACCACGGTGGCTCTTAACCGGGAACTTACTCACATGCCGTTGTTTTGAGCCATTAGATTTTAATGGGGCAACTTGGGAAGTGCCGGCGGGCTTGGTTGGAACAACGTGCTTAGCTGTTTCCAATACCTCGTTCCTGGGCACAATCCTTAAAGTGTCCCAGACCATTTGGGCTTCATTTCTTAATTCAAGGGCTGAGTGTTGGCCCCTTGAAAACAGTGAAACATGAGTTCGGACACAGGGGTGCAGGTTGTGCACAAAAAGGGATTTGAAGGCTTGATCTTCATCTAAGCCTGGTCCGTTTCTGCCCTGGAAAAAAGCATGTTTAAGTCGTTGGTAAAAGTCTTTTGGTCGTTCTGTACGGCTATGTTTAACCTCCACAGATTTGATCATGGCTGTGGCCTGATCAAACCGTGGCAGGTACTCAGCTACCAACGCTTCACAAACCTTGGGATAGCTGGAACGAACCTGTGGTGGAAGTTGTTCCATAAATGTATGGATCTCTCTGGTAGAGGTTTTCCGTACAAGTCGTACCTTTTCTCGATCGGTTGCCCTAGGCAGATCCGAGAGACAGTAGTCAACTTCTCTCAAGTAACTCTGAATGTTAAATTTGGAGTCCTTGGGGTCAAATGTGTGGACATACTTCGCCATGGCCTCTAGCTCCTCAAAGCGAAGACCATGTGAAGTTGCACTAGTCTGCCTGTTTGGAGAAGGAGAGACTGAAATCACATTTGAATGTGAATGCGTTTCATGCGGAGCTCGACGTCCTCGGTTTGGTTTAGGGGGCGGAGCTACAAAACAGTCATTCTCGCAATGGTTGGCAGAAGATGAATTGTCGCTGTCAGCGTACTGTACAGAGCTGTCACCTATCCTCTCAGTTATAAAGGGAAAGCTAGCGGGATTAGCGTTGCTTTTTGTGTGCCCAATTAATAACGTTAGATCTCCTCTATCGTGTCCACGGGAGGGTTCCCTGACCTCCTCATCAGAGGGGTGGGCATGGAAGGTGCAGTCCTGTACTTGCCTGACTGTTTCTCCCTTGCGGAGATGGACCACCATTGGGATGGAGTCCCCCCTTTCCCTCTCCAGGGAAGAGGTGGGCAAACCATTGCATGGGTGGTCAACAGCACTGCAATCTGAGGAGACTGACGAGTCTCCATCAGAGCAAGCTGTGGAACCGGGATCTGACAAACCCGAATCAATTTGTGACCCCCCTTCCCCCGCCTTCTGGTGTAAGGAGGAAGCAGGAGAAGCTGGAGTTGGGCAAGCCTGAGAAAGCAGGCTTACAGAAGAGAGTGGATGTGGTAGCTTGTGGCATCCACTCTTCAACTGAAATAATTCCTCTCTGTAGGAACAAAGATCTGATTCGGCTGAATGCAGATCATGCAAGTATTGTACTGCTTTCTTGCCAACAGTTTGAAGCTCAAGTAAAACACTGGTGTGTTGTCCTTTGAGGTATGCCATCTCTGATTCTAAGTTTTTGTTGCTCTGAAGAGCAAGACTAATCTGTCTGGCAAAATTCAAGACCAGACAACTTAGAATTGGGTCTTTTGACTGGGTGGGGGAGTGACCTTTCTCGTTGATTAAGGAGAACATTTCTTTCCTACAATCAGTGAGGTTCATCTGATTCAGGAAAGCTACGTAGCCAGGTGCTAAACCTTGGGCTAAAAAGGAAAGGTACTCATCAATAGATATGGGTTCCATATCTCACGCCAAATAAAGCTAAAAGCTGAATCAGTAACTTAAGAGGGTACTCTTGAAGTTAACTATTTCACAAGGGCCTTGAGCTCCTAAAAGTTGGCAATGAATTGTTCACCAAAATCACAATCCAACATACAAGTTGTGATGAAGGATAAATAATTTAAAACGCTCTTTGAATATTCTCTAACTATAGTACAAGGTAGCTATAGCATCACACAGGGACTCGAGTTGCACTAGCGGTACTGCAATGCAACAACAGCAAAATGACCGAACATATGGCGGATATTCAGACCGTAAAATAGGAACTGTGATGCTGATCACATTAATCCTAAATACCAGAATGTGATTGGTTGAAATTACAATTAAATTTGGATTTAAATGTAAAATTCAATTAATTATTAAAATTACTTTGACAAAGTAATTATAATTAATAATACAGTGCGGCTAATAATACTATTATTGATAATACGTATTATACCGGAAGGTAAATGCCAATCAACAAACTACCGTGTAAGATTACGAATGTAATGCCACAATGTTACACGAGGGGGCAGTATATTGAGAAAGCGGCTCATGCAGGCTTTCAAAAATGGGACAAGGGTGACATCTAGCGGTATTTTCAAAAAATTGCACTGGTGGCAATTTAGCTGAGAAAGAATGCCGAGAATTCGTTCTGGAGTCACGTGACATGAGCCAAAGCTCGTCTTTCTCACGCAGAGCTCCAAATGAGGAAGGGGAATTCGTTATGAAGTCACAAGACATGAAATTTGAGCCAAAGCTAGTCTTCCTCACACGGGGCACCAAAATATGTAGGGGTCCTCGCACGGGACTCCAAATTATGTAGGGTCCTCGCACGGGCCGCCAAATAACGCAGGGATTTTACTCTCTACGAAACCGGGGTGCCAGTTAAACGTTGTGTAGCAGTATAACTACAAAAAGTAATCAGTCTCATAAAATTACTATTATCAGAAATATCTAACCACAAATTTAGTATTTTAATTAATAATTAAAATAACCAATATTAATGATTAAACATACCGATAACCTGAAGGTTGGAAGTTCTTCGAAAGACTGCTTTAACTCGGCTCTCATGTCTATGCGATTCCAAAACGGACACCGGGGTTTAATAAAATATATTTATTAAACAAACATACAAACACATAACAGATAAACTAACGGGAAGTTAGTAGAGAAATTTAGTTGGGTATGTGTGTGCGTGTGTGTGGCGGGCGCAAGCGCGCGTGTCGCTTGAACAAAGGAAAGGTGGGAGTAGCTAGCTTGAGTAAGCTAGAGTTCTGGGTGTGGTAATGAGTTAGAGTCAGCTGTGAGAAGGGACTACTTGCGTAGTTTTACTCTATATATGCGCAAAAGACGGCGAATCAATTCACGTACATATATATGTAGCTAACCAAACACATTACAATGGTTGGATGGTAAATATTGAAACACAGATTCACAAAAACAGTTAAGACTAAACTAAACACTGGCTATGCCTGAATGTTTGTTTTCTTACTGAGTCCATACGCATTGCTGGATCCAAAAGACATGCTGTCCTTGTAGAAGCGGCGATGGTGCTGTGAATGGTGTCCGGGAGAGATGCGCAGGCTGGGGTGTTCCCGTCTTAGCAGCGCGTTGTCGTCTGATCCGCTGGTCCTTTTCCAGGTGTAAAAGTTCGTTGCTGTTTCGTTGTTGAGCTTTATTGGGGTAAACTGGGGTAGCGTTCCGCGTACAACAATTTCCACTCACTATAGGCCACGTAGTTACCGCGAGGTAACTGGGTGTGTCCGTAGGCCTGGTAGTGCGCTGTGCAGCATTCAGCCTCTGTCCGAGTCTCGGAGCAGATGAGCTGAAGCGACGGGCCAAAAAGGGTGCGTCGAAGAGAACAAGCAGAAGAGGCAGAAAAAGCAGAAGAGAGAAGCAGAAGAGAGATCCCAAGAACGTGTCTTGCTCTTATACGGGACCGTTTATTGCTCCCGCCATTACGGGATTGGCTGAACCAAGTTAGACGTCATTCATGGTGGACGTCGCAGAATTTTCCTGTGGGAATGTGGAAGTTGTAGTCCCTACACAGACATAGGCTAGACAACGTAGGATACCTGTAGCTATACCCCGTAGTCACTCACGTATACATCAGTGCCGTAACAAGGCTAACCTTACATTATTAACAGATTAGATAATGTCCGAACCACACTTGCATGCGAAACACGAAAATCGCCAGCCTTGTCGTTTCCCCGTTCTGGGACCAATATACATCTTTTGCATGACACACTATTCCATTTAATCCACCATCCGTTTGGTAGTTTTTATTAAAAAGATGAGTGCAAATATGAGCATTTAGTAAGAGTTTTTTTTGTGCTCTTCTACAAACTTCTTAAAGCGTTTTATTGTTTCTCACCCATTTGGAACACGTCCTACTTTTAAACGGACTAGTGCCTTTCTTGATTCAAAGAGAATATTTGATTGAATCCTCAGCAGCCTGCCCAGTGGTACATGTGTTTGAAGTAGACCATAGTTACAGTACCCATAGCAGGTATTAACGCATTGTGTGTTGTCAGTGCATAGGTCAAGATAATGTTCTCGGTGCTTCCTGTCTGTGAATTGTTTTTTGGCTTTTGCCAATCATTATCTCTTCTTTAAAACATAGTTTTTGGGTTGAATATACAGTGTATAAAACCCCCTGTCGCTACGGTGACCAGAGACAATGACATCATCAGCCCGAGACGAGACAAGTTTAGTCAGTTCAGTTGAAACATCGTGTCAGCAACAGCTTCGTTCTGCTGGGGTTAAACTAATCATCCTAAACCAAGTCAGTTACTCGATACTTCGGTTCCCATTGTTCCTTATTTGTTGTGGATACATGTGTTTTGTTAAGCACAGCCACAATTACGGGCCGGAATGTAGGAGCCAAATAGCCTTTTTTGTTTATATTTAAAGAATAATCATTATCATTTCAAGACTTCCCATATTTTTTGTTATAGTTCTGATTTACTGATTTTGATTGACAGATGGCCACTGATTGGCAATCTTGGCCACACCCATAGGAATGGGGTGTGGTGCAAGTTAACAAAGGGAAGTGAGAAATGTTTGGGGAGGGATTGAGTCTTAGCTTTAGTTGAGAGCAAACACAGTTTTCTAACCACCACATCTCATCTCATCGCATCTAATCTACAGTTTATGTCCTAAACTTCTATAATCTTCCATCTATCATCTATTTTCTCTCTTTCACACACACACTTGACATTGTTTGTTCATAGTGCTGGCCTACAACGTTTTGGTAGGATTTATTTGTTTGGTTTATTATTTTCAAACAATGAACCTGAGCATGGAGCCTGGATCTACAACAAAGGTGCGTTAAAACAGTCTCTTCTATTGCTGGGGCAGTGGCTATAATTTTGAAACGGAATAGCCACTACAGCGATTATCCAAAGCATACCTCAAAATCAACCATGAACTGCCTCCAGGAAAGACGGCTGAAGGTTTTGGAATGGCCACCGCAGTCCCCAGACTTGAGTATCATTGAAAACCTGTGGAGCGATTTGCAATACACACAAGGGAGCCAAAGAATATTTCTGAACTAGAAGTGCTCTGCCAGGAAGAATGGGATAAAATTCCAAAAGGGAGAATTGAAAGACTCTTAGCTGGCTACAGGAAGCGTTTGCAAGCTGTTAGAGTTCCCAGAGGAGGAGTTAGAAAGTCCCGGGTTCCCAAACTTTTGCACAGGGCTTCTTTCCTCTTTTTTTTTTTTTTAGTATTTTCAAAATGTTAAAAAATAAGAAGTCATCTTGTTTATTTGAAGAAATGTGTCACGTTTAACGTTGTACTATTTAGTCAGGTTCGCTTGACTTCGATATTAATTGTAAATGGCTTCTTGACCAGGGGTGCCCAAAGTTTTGGACACTCCTGTAGAGTGTTCATAGTCACCATAGAAACCCCTGTGTGCTGCTGCCTGATGGCTCTGTGCTAGTCCCTCACAGGAGTTGCTAAATGAAGTTCACAGTGAACATTAACTGAAGCTTCTGACCCATATCTACGTGATTTTATGCATTGCGCTGCTGCCACACAATTGGCTGGTTAGATAATCCCATGAATAAGTAGGGATAATAAAGTAAAAAAAAGTGCTCGTGAGTGTATATATACTTCACTCTCTAGGATTACCTCTTGCACTTTTGTTCAAATAGCTCTCTGGGAAATAAATCTCTGTAATCTCACTGATAATATTTCTGGGGCAGTTTCCCCGAGATGGAAACATGCTTCATTTTAAATAGAAACTTCAAACTTTGAAACTGCATTACTGGAGATAACTAGCCCCCTCCATCTTCTTTGCTTCTTAACCCTTTAAGGTGTACGATCACAAATGTGTGAGTAGAATGTTCTTATTTGAACATCAGAACTGACAATTGAAATTATCCAGTTCATGTGACATTTTCTTTCTACACATTTTAATTCACTTGTAAAAATGAATATGAAAAATGAATTGAACTTTCATGTTTCATTTATTTTGCCGCACTAGGATAAACACCATCTGAGCTGGGATATGGCAACAGAAACCACCTCTAATAAAAGAAGGGATGAGATGGTAAATGGTAAATGGTCGGCATTTATACAGTGCCTTTATCCAAAGTGCTGTAAAATTGATGCTTCTCAGTCACCCATTCACACACACACCCACCAACAGCGACTGGCTTCCATGCAAGGCACCGACCAGCTCTTCAGGAGCATTTGGGGGTTAGGTGTCTTGCTCAGGGACACTTCGGCACATCCCGGGTGGAATCGAACCGGGTGGAATCGAATCGACACTTCGGCACATCCCGGGTGGAATCTTAGACTATTCCAAATTTGGGCGGGACTTGGACATGTTCGGTTCCATGCTGGGTGCTCGACTGGCCTCAACTGTCCCGTGAATATTCACCAACCATACAGGGGATGTGCTTTTCCAAAACCTCCACAGTTCGATCCCCCGCCCGGGATGTGCCGAAGTGTCCCTGAGCAAGACCCCCACCCCCAAACGCTCCTGACAAACTGGTTGGTGCCTTGCATGGCAGCCAATCGCCATCGGTGTGTGTGTGTGTGTGTGTGGGTGAATGAGATGCATCAGTCATACAGCGCTTTGGATAAAGGCGCTATACGACTGATGCTATATAAAATTGACCAACTCGTATACCAAAGAGTGGCGTGTCCAAAAACCATGTGTCCAGCACACGTTTTTTTACAGCCCAAATTTTTTTAAGTTTATACAGTTTGAAGAGAACAATGTCGACACTGTCATCTTTTTTCCCCCCACAGATTAATTTTCCTTTTCTTTGCTTCCTGTAAAATAATAACACAGACTAAAATTTGCGAATGCTTTGATTTGGAATTGAATGTGTAATGTTTTCACGGCATTTGAAATATTGAACTAAAAGCTATTAAAAAATATTTGCACTTTATTCATTTTTTGAAACACACTGCTATTTATTTGAATACAACTGTACGCCTTTAAAACCAGTGCATTAATCTGCAGGAAACTGACAGTCTCATGGTCTGAAGTACATAGCCCAGGTGTGAGAAGCTAAATTACCAGACATGCACAGCTTTTTTATGATCATGCTTTATTGAGCGACAGTAGATAATGCCTTTTATCTTTAGCAAGTGATACTACTACTACTACTTTAATACTAAAAATGATGAAAACAGCATAACGAGAAAGCGCTCCGCGAAGATCGTCCAGGACAGGGACGATTCCTCTTCCTGACCGCTCAGACTCACTCCCACAAAGCTTTTGGTCTAGGAAAGGGGAATAGAAAAATAATATTTTATTCCAAGCACCATCAATCAGTCAATCAATAAACCAAACGTTCGGTACAGTCTAAAGCACATTTCCTTCTGCGGGTGCAACTCAGTGTGCAAAAGGACAGACACAAATATGGTGATTTAAAGATACAAAAAACATTTAAGATCAGAGGACAACAACCAACGGTGCCTTCCAAGAGTATGGTAATGGTAGAATAATAATTTACATTTTTGCTATATGCAAAGAACAATATTCAGTTCTAGTTATCACTAGATAATGTAAATATTATAAATATTGTTAATTTTTCCTAAACACAATCTTATGCATTCAAAGTGCCAATATTACAAATGGACATTAACGCAGTACAAGTTGCCCCTTGTCATTATTTAGCATTGTTATTTAGCATTTTATGCTAATTATAATGTGATGGAATGAAAACCTTTTGTCTTTCATTTTGCTGGCAAATCAAAGACGTATAGTCACGTATAGTTTTGTTCTGAATTTATATTGTTTTTTTTTTTTAATAAGATGTTCCCTTTAAAATTGTCACTAACCTGCAGGAAATTGATTGATGTCTAACGGGGGTGTTTCAGGAGAAACACAATGTTCAGCACATTTTTGTAGACCATGCTTTATTGAGCGACAGTAGAAGAGTTTCTCCTGGTAATGTTCCTTTTATGTTTGGCAAGCAATACTTCCATCTATCCTGCTTATCCAGAACAGGGTCGCAGGAGGGCTGGAGCCTATCCCAGCATACATTGGGCGAAAGGCAGGAATACACCCTGGACAGGTCGCCAGTCTATCGCAGGACACACACACCATTCACTCACACACTCATACCGACGGGCAATTTAGACTCTCCAATCAGCCTAACCTGCATGTCTTTGGACTGTGGGAGGAAACCCACGCAAACACGGGGAGGACATGCAAACTCCACACAGCCGACTGGGATTCGGACCCAGGACCTCCTTGCTGTGATCATCCGTGCCGCACCCAGCGGAGCGATAGGATAAGGTTGATTTTAAACTGTTAATTATGTGAGGAACAGAATAAGAATGCGTTCTGTGCGGGAGAGCGAGAGGGTTCTCCAGGAGTCCACGAACCGGGTATGAAGTACTTACCAGTCAGTCCTTACCAGCAGAGATGAATTTTAACACAGGCCGCTCTGGGGGAATCGATAGTTGAGAGCTCGTCCCTTAGTTTATTGATGTTTTTGCTGACCAGTATCTGGCAGATTCTATTCATCCAGCTCAGTGTTCTGCATGCGTCATGAAGCTTTTTCTCAATTACTGCCTGAAAGAATAAAAAAGATGCTAAATATTCACAGTTCAACCTAGCTGCCAACCAAATGAAACAGCCTGACAGTATGTGAAGATTTTGAGCCTGTGTAAAATGGACTTTTGTGAGCACACAAGTATAAGCGAGGCTGCTAACAGGTTGCGGCTAACATAACTACATACAGTCGCTTATCTAGTTATGACTCGCTACCAACAAACGAGCATCAGCTTAGGTAATGTACAGTAGATTCTTAGTAGTTTAGCTAGCACTAGTGTGCACAATTCATTTATTCAGACTAAATATAAAACATTTCTCTGTAATATGGACCCATTGTAAAAACAGCACTGCAGTCTGCATTTGCATAAGTGTGGGGCAATTTAGCCTCGATGCTGGACCTCGCTCTTTTGTTCCTCTCTGGTAATAATGTCTGGTTCAGGGGCTCAGATTTGGCACTGATTCTGGCTGATCTCTGAGGCTTTCTGCAGGTATGGTGCACTTGGTGGGGTGCCGGTGCAGCTACCTTGGTGTCGTCTTGAGAGAGAGTCCGCTGGACTGTCGCCAAGACGCGTTTGCAGATAAAACACAAGCCAGGGAATTCCGTCTCAATCTACAGAGGGAGAACAGCAGGAGACACTTAGCTGTTTCATAACCATTATGACATTTTCGATACACACAGTAAATCACAAGCGAATTGGTCTGGTGATGCCAGTGCAGAACCGTAACTCCCGTGGTGGCCCGAGACATGATTGGTCGTAGTGGGGATTGCAACCATTACTCTCGTAGAGAGCTGAGACATGATTGGTCGTAATGAAGATTGTAACCATGACTCCTGTGTAGAGCTGAGACATGATTGGTCAGAGCGGCCAGAGGGAGAAGCTTCGAGCCGGCTGGAGTGCTTCAGTAAATACACAGTTGTTGAAATGCATGATGTGTGTAAGGGTAATTTTCTTAATTGATTCTTAATTGACAATGTCTGTTAACATAAAGACAGTCACGTGATTACAAATAACCTTTTAGTGATAATCCTTATTACTTTGAGACCACTTTCTGAATTCAGTGCTTACTATGAGTCTTTCTCTGTCTCTCCCAGCAGACAGACAGCCTTTGACCTTAATGTCTCTGCTTCTCAGCTAGCACATTCTGGTCTTACAGCAAGGTCAACAAGGGGTATTCAGAAGACAAAATACTGATAAATGTTCGTGGACAGCTTCATGTCTTTTTGTTTTGGTAAATCCCCCCCTTCTGGAAAAGTGTGTATAAGAGTCTTACTGTGTCTGATTCAAATCAGAAAGCCGGTAAGCTTTCTCACTTTCTGTTATTTCTTTGCAAAGAAATAAATCCCAGAGTGAAATAGCTCAAGTATAGCTATCGTTGTTTTTACTGGGGTCTGTTTCATCAGACGATGCTCACCTGTGAAATGTTAAGTATAGCTATCGTTGTTTTTATGCTCACCTGTGAAATGTTTTCCCTAACATGTGTAAAATGTAACCCAGATAAATTGGCATTTGCAGATTAAAGGGCTCACCTTTGCATCGGCATCGAAGGCCAGGTCATCCTCCAGAAATCCCTCATCGTGGAAATGAGCCGACTGCGCGCACACTGTGAACCAACAGAGCACTGAAGAGTGAGTTCTCATTCGGTTTGAGTTTGAACAGGATAACCAGCCTGGTTTAAACCGAGATGCTTTACATTACATTACACTAATGGCATTTGGCAGATGCTCTTATCCAGAGCAACATACAGTTGATTAGACTAAGCAGGAGACAATCCTCCCCTGGAGCAATGCAGGGTTAAGGGCCTTGCTCAAGGGCCCAACGGCTGTGCGGATCTTTTTGTGGCTACACCAGGGATCAAACCACCGACCTTGCGTGTCCCAGTCATGCACGCTACAGGCCGCCCTACGCTACTGACCTGAAAGCCGTCGTCTGTGTCTAGCATTTAACCACGTTACAGCAGAGCATGAGAACGACTCACCTGCGTAGGCCAGCAGAAAGCAGAGCATGATGGGAAACTTCATTTTCGTGCCGTTCTCACAGTTGATCTAGACAGGGGAGCACTAATGGGACATTGGAACTGGTGCCACCTTTTATAGGCCCTAAACGCTCTGACCTCACGAGCAGATGCCGTTGCCTTTTACCACAGAGAAAAGAAAGTGGCTTCACACCCACTCCGCAGATAGAGTAGCATCTGCAAGCATGACAAACATTTTTTTTTTTTAATGTTTTTGCTTGAAAAGTTATTGAGTATGACACGCATGCACTATTATATATTATATAAATAAACATACTTTTCAGAAGGTTGACATTTCTGTATTATAAATCTAATTTTTGATTGGTCTCATGTAATATTCTAATTTTTTGATTTTCATGAGCTGTAAGCCGTAATCATCAAGATTAAAACAAAGAAAGGCATGCAATATTTTACTGTTTGTGTAATGAATCTATCATTTATGAAAGTTTCACATTTTGAATTTCATGAAAAGTTTCAAAAATCCTCAGCAGCCTGCCCAGTGGTACATGTTGTTTGAAGTAGACCACCATAGTTACAGTACCCATAGCAGGTATTAATGCATTGTGTGTTGGAAGCCTTGTCAGTGCATAGGTCAAGATAATGTTCTCGGTGCTTCCTGCCTGTGAATAGTTTTTTGGCTTTTGCCAATCATTATCTCTTCTTTAAAACATAGTTTTTTGGGTTGAATATACAGTATGTCCTGTACTGTGCAAAGGTCTTAGGCACATGTAAATGAAAATTGTAAAGCGAAGATGCTTAAAAAAATTATATGACTTGTTTCTGAATATTGAAAAATGTACTATACAGAGCAGTAAATGGTTAAAAACTAAAACTTTTTTTTATTTTTATCATCACCCTTCAACTTTAAAACTACATCAATTCCCATTGGATCTACATGGCAGAGTTGCCAACATGGATGACCTCAACACAAAATTAAGCGTCTGAAGTATGCAAAACAAAACATTGAGAAACCTCAAACATTTTGAAACAATGTGCTTTGAACTGATGAAATCAAAATTAAACAAATTGAAAAAAGGGTGAAGCCTTTGAAGAGAACACCTTGCCAACTGTGAAGCATGGAGGTGGATCCATTATGCAATTCACGTGACATTTTCTTTCTACACATTTTAATTCACCTCGAGAGTGAAGTATATATACACTCACCGAGCACTTTTTTTTACTTTATTATACCTACTTATGAAAAATGAATTGAACTTTCATGTTTAATTTATTTTGCAGTACTAGGATAAACACCATCTGAGCTGGGATATGGCAACAGAAACCACCTCTAATAAAAGAAGGGATGAATGGTAAATGGTAAATGGTTGGCATTTATATAGCGCCTTTATCCAAAGCGCTGTACAATTGATGCTTCTCATTCACCCATTCATACACACACTCACACACCAACGGCGATTGGCAGCCATGCAAGGCACCGACCAGCTCTTCAGGAGCATTTGGGGGTTAGGTGTCTTGCTCAGGGACACTTCGGCACAGCCCGGGTGGAATCGAACCGGCAACCCCCCCGACTGCTCTTAGACTATTCCAAATTTGGGCGGGACTTGGACATGTTCGGTTCCATGCTGGGTGCTCGACTGGCCTCAACTGTCCCGTGAATATTCACCAACCACACAGGGGATGTGCTTCTCCAAAACCTCCACAGTCCCTTACTTCTGACCAAAACCGTGACCATGCAACTGAGACTCCGGTTTGATCTGGCTCAGGTGGTAAGAGCGTCGTCTGGCAGTCGGAGGGTTGCCGGTTCGATTCCCACGCCCGGGATGTGTCGAAGTGTCCCTGAGCAAGACCCCCACCCCCAAACGCTCCTGACGAGCTGGTCGGTGCCTTGCATGGCAGCCAATCGCCATTGGTGTGTGTGTGTGTGTGTGTGTGTGTGTGTGTGTGTGTGTGTGTGTGTGTGTGTGTGTGTGTGTGGGTGTGTGTGGGTGAATGAGATATATAAATTTACATATCTATATATAATAATATATAAAATTTACCAACTCGTTTACCAAAGAGGGGCGTGTCCAAAAACCATGTGTCCAGCCCATGTGTCCAAGAAGCCAATCAATCTAATACAAGGGAAGGTCTTAAAAAAGTGTTTTAGTCTTTTAATAAGACTTAAGATGCTATGGCGGCCTGTAGCGTAGTGGTTAAGGTACAGGACTGGGACCCGCAAGGTTGGTGGTTCCTGGTGTAGCCACAATAAGATCCGCACAGCCGTTGGGCCCTTGAGCAAGGCCCTTAACCTTGCATTGCTCCAGGTGAGGATTGTCTCCTGCTTAGTCTAATCAACTGTACGTCACTCTGGATAAAAGCGTCTGCCAAAATGCCATTAATGTAATGTAATGTGAAATTGTCCAGTTCACATGTGACATTTTCTTTTCACACGTATTTTAAAATAGATTTTTTTAAATGTAAAATTGTTGAGTTTCAGGAAAAGTTTAATGTGATTTTTGTCATAAGGGCTATAGCACAACACTGGCTACAATCAGCTAGAACCGTGCTGATTACAGAAAACCTGTCTCACAAACATAAAAACAAAAATAGATCATAAAGCATCACCAGGCCATTAGCAGTTTCCTTTAACCTCGTGGTCATGAGTCAGTTTCTGAGACCACTGTGAAACTTCTGTGAAAGCAAGGGCGTACACACGTACCCAGCATTCCAAGTGCACTTCCGCGTCCCTGCCAATAATTTCAGAAATAACGAGCAGACCGATTAATACTGTTTCTGTTTAATTTTTTGCAGACGTACAGTGACTTTTGACCCCTCACAAATCCACGCCTGGCGCAGAGTGTACAGGAGACAGACGAGGAGAGGGAGGAAGGGTTGATTTAAACAGCACAGGAAGGTCGAAACATTAAACAAGATGTTCATGACATGATTGGTCAGAGCGGCCAGAGGGAGAAGCCTCGAGCCGGCTGGAGTGCTTCAGTAAATACACAGTTGTTGAAATGCATGATGTGTGTAAGGGTAATTTCTTAATTGATTCTTAATTGACAATGTCTGTTAACATAAAGACAATCACGTGATTACAAATAACCTTTTAGTGATAATCCTTATTACTTTGAGACCACTTTCTGAATTCAGTGCTTACTATGAGTCTTTCTCTGTCTCTCTCCCAGCAGACAGAGTTTAAAACATAGTTTTTTGGGTTGAATATACAGTATGTCCTGTACTGTGCAAAGGTCTTAGGCACATGTAAATGAAAATTATAAAGCGAAGATGCTTTAAAAAATTATATGACTTGTTTCTGAATATTGAAAAATGTACTATACAGAGCAGTAAATGGTTAAAAACTAAAACTTTTTTTTATTTTTATCATCACCCTTCAACTTTAAAACTACATCAATTCCCATTGGATCTACATGGCAGAGTTGCCAACATGGATGACCTCAACACAAAATTAAGCGTCTGAAGTATGCAAAACAAAACATTGAGAAACCTCAAACATTTTGAAACAATGTGCTTTGAACTGATGAAATCAAAATTAAACAAATTGAAAAAAGGGTGAAGCCTTTGAAGAGAACACCTTGCCAACTGTGAAGCATGGAGGTGGATCCATTATGCAATTCACGTGACATTTTCTTTCTACACATTTTAATTCACCTCGAGAGTGAAGTATATATACACTCACCGAGCACTTTTTTTTACTTTATTATACCTACTTATGAAAAATGAATTGAACTTTCATGTTTAATTTATTTTGCAGTACTAGGATAAACACCATCTGAGCTGGGATATGGCAACAGAAACCACCTCTAATAAAAGAAGGGATGAATGGTAAATGGTAAATGGTTGGCATTTATATAGCGCCTTTATCCAAAGCGCTGTACAATTGATGCTTCTCATTCACCCATTCATACACACACTCACACACCAACGGCGATTGGCAGCCATTCAAGGCACCGACCAGCTCTTCAGGAGCATTTGGGGGTTAGGTGTCTTGCTCAGGGACACTTCGGCACAGCCCGGGTGGAATCGAACCGGCAACCCCCCGACTGCTCTTAGACTATTCCAAATTTGGGCGGGACTTGGACATGTTCGGTTCCATGCTGGGTGCTCGACTGGCCTCAACTGTCCCGTGAATATTCACCAACCATACAGGGGATGTGCTTTTCCAAAACCTCCACAGTCCCTTACTTCTGACCAAAACCGTGACCATGCAACTGAGACTCCGGTTTGATCTGGCTCAGGTGGTAAGAGCGGTCGTCTGGCAGTCGGAGGGTTGCCGGTTCGATTCCCACGCCCGGGATGTGTCCCTGAGCAAGACCCCCAACCCCAAACGCTCCTGACGAGCTGGTCGGTGCCTTGCATGGCAGCCAATCGCCATTGGTGTGTGTGTGTGTGTGTGTGTGTGTGTGTGTGGGTGTGTGTGGGTGAATGAGATATATAAATTTACATATCTATATATAATAATATATAAAATTTACCAACTCGTTTACCAAAGAGGGGCGTGTCCAAAAACCATGTGTCCAGCCCATGTGTCCAAGAAGCCAATCAATCTAATACAAGGGAAGGTCTTAAAAAAGTGTTTTAGTCTTTTAATAACACTTAAGATGCTATGGCGGCCTGTAGCGTAGTGGTTAAGGTACAGGACTGGGACCCGCAAGGTTGGTGGTTCCTGGTGTAGCCACAATAAGATCCGCACAGCCGTTGGGCCCTTGAGCAAGGCCCTTAACCTTGCATTGCTCCAGGTGAGGATTGTCTCCTGCTTAGTCTAATCAACTGTACGTCACTCTGGATAAAAGCGTCTGCCAAAATGCCATTAATGTAATGTAATGTGAAATTGTCCAGTTCACATGTGACATTTTCTTTTCACACGTATTTTAAAATAGATTTTTTTAAATGTAAAATTGTTGAGTTTCAGGAAAAGTTTAATGTGATTTTTGTCATAAGGGCTATAGCACAACACTGGCTACAATCAGCTAGAACCGTGCTGATTACAGAAAACCTCTCTCACAAACATAAAAACAAAAATAGATCATAAAGCATCACCAGGCCATTAGCAGTTTCCTTTAACCTCGTGGTCATGAGTCAGTTTCTGAGACCACTGTGAAACTTCTGTGAAAACAAGGGCGTACACACGTACCCAGCATTCCAAATGCACATCCGCGTCCCTGCCAATAATTTCAGAAATAACGAGCAGACAGATTAATACTGTTTCTGTTTAATTTTTTGCAGACGTACAGTGACTTTTGACCCCTCACAAATCCACGCCTGGCGTGGACAGACGAGGAGAGGGAGGAAGGGTTGATTTAAACAGCACAGGAAAGTCGAAACATTAAACAAGATGTTCATGATGAAAAACATTGATTTGGTCTGATCATGAATGTAAATTAAAGCATCCAGTCAATTCCTAGGATTGCCTCATATCTTAAAATTGTGAAATGGCGCATGATGCTGTATTTTGTTGGATCGTCATCATCACAGATTCCTGTCTGGACTGATATTGACGCTTCCTCATTCATAGAGTGTGTAGAACATCACGGTAGAGTCAGACCAATGGTTTGTGTAACTAATTTCTTGCTGCTCTTCTCAATCACATATGAATTAACAAAAGAGGAAGTTAGTTGGGAGTTTAAAACAAAAGAAGATACAGGATACAGAGGTGCACTCCAAAAATGTGTCTTAAAAAAGTGTTAGTCTTGTAATAAGACTGAAGATGCTATCGGATCTTAGCCTGGTTTAAGTTCATTCTTGTTTCATTATTCCATTCGCAAATATTGAGTTGACAGTTGAAACTGTCTCACCTCACTGGCAATATTTTGTCTCATTTAGCAACAAAGTAAAACAAGTTAGGATTATATTAATCCAAATATAAGAGTAAAATACTTGTTCTTTTTTGGAGTTGAATCTCCTCCCCTTTCCCTGAAGAAGAGTGGAGTGTGTTTGGTGTGTAATGGAGTGGAGTGTGTTTGGTGTGTTATAGAGTGGAGTGTGTTTGGCGTGTTATAGAGTGGAGTGTGTTTGGCGTGTGTTTGGCGTGTTAGAGTGGAGTGTGTTTGGCGTGTTATAGAGTGGAGTGTGTGTGGTGTGTCATAGAGTGGAGTGTGTTTGACGTGTGTCTGGCGTGTTATAGAGTGGAGTGTGTTAGGCGTGTTATAGAGTGGAGTGTGTCTGGCGTGTGTCTGGCGTGTTATAGAGTGGAGTGTGTTAGGCGTGTTATAGAGTGAGTGTGTGTGGTGTGTTATAGAGTGGAGTGTGTGTGGTGTGTTATAGAGTGGAGTGTGTTTGATAACAACATTGGTGATAACAGGACTGAATGAAGCAACTAATGACATTAAGTAGGGCCTGACCTTGTGTATAAATTTAGAAATTTGTTGCAAAAATTGTGTAAACAAACATTTTTTACACAAGTCACCCCCTGTTAACCCCAAGATTTTATGGGGGTATCTGTATATTTGACAGCGAAAAGCTTACCCCCCCCCCCCCACTCACTTTTCTAGATTTTAGATTTTCTTAGGTTTGCACAGAAACAAGCAGTGGACAGCCATCCACTTAAATAAATATAAAACAAAATATATAAATATATCTGGAATATACTGTATATCTATAAAACATTTACTTTCCATATTTACTAATTAAAGATGCAGCGTGCCTCGACTCCTCCTCCAATCACAAGGAGGGAAACCAGGAAACCAGTCCGTCTTAATTCTGACCAATCCCCTTCAGCGGCCGTTTCACCCAAGCACACCTGCAGCCTGGGTCAGAAACACTGACCGCCCACAGGGGGTGCTGTCCATCCAGTTACAGCACTGCAGCTCTCCACCTCTCTCTCTCTCTCTCTCTCACTCTCTCCCTCTCTCTCACCCTCTCCCTCTCTCCACCTCTCTCTCCCTCTCTCTCTCTCACCCTCTCCCTCTCTCCAACTCTCTCCCTCTCTCTCTCACCCTCTCCCTCTCTCCACCTCTCTCTCCCTCTCTCTCTCACACCCTCTCCCTCTCTCCACCTCTCTCTCACTCTCTCCCTCTCTCCAACTCTCTCTCACCCTCTCCTTCTCTCCACCTCTCCCTCTCCACCTCTCTCTCACCCTCTCCCTCTCTCCACCTCTCTCTCATCCTCTCCTTCTCTCCACCTCTCTCTCACCCTCTCACTCTCTCCACCTCTCTCTCTCACCCTCTCACTCTCTCCACCTCTCCCTCTCTCACACCCTCTCTCCCACTCTCTCATCCCCTCACTCTCTCTCTCTCACCCTCTCTCTTTCTTTCTCTTTCTCTCTTTTTCTCTCACCCTCTCTCTCGTGCTCTCTTGTTCCCTTTGTCTCTATCTCCCTCTCACTTTCTCACACCCTCTCTCTCTCTCTCTCTCTCTCTCTCTCTCTCTCTCTCTCTCTCTGCAGGATGCAGTGCTGGTTACTCTGTGGACTGTTGGTGAATGGCGGGCCCTGATTGGCTGAATGGCAGTGGTCGCGTGTAGTTAGATGTCCTCCAGGATGTCAGTGGGCACGTAGCCCCTCTTCTCCCCGCTGGCCACTCTGAGGAAGCCTCCACGCTCATCCACGCCACCGACGCAGATCTGTGCACAGAAACACAGAGTACACATTACACACAGTGCATACTGCACACTATATCACACATTACACACAGTGCATACTACACACTATATCACACATTACACACAGTGCATACTACACACTATATCACACATTACACACAGTGCATACTACACCCTATATCACACATTACACACGTCACGCAGCGCATGCTACACTCTGCATTACACATAGTACATAGTACACAGTACATACTACACTCTACATTACACATAGTACATAGTACACACTACAGACTATATCACACAATACACACATAACACAGCACATTACACACATTACATAGTAAATACTAGACGCTACACTACCCACAATACATATTACACACTACATTACACATAGTACAAACTACACACCATATTGCACATATTACATAGTACATACTACACACTACATTACATACAGTATATACTACAGACTATATTACTCACATTACAGATAATACACAGTACATTATATTAAACACACCAACAAAGGAGAACATGTGTGTATGTGTGTGTGTGTGTGTGTGTGTGTGTGTGAGTATACACTCAGTGATCACTGAGCTTGTTAATCCAAATATTTCATCATCCAATCATGTGACTGCAATAAATGCATAAAAGCATGCAGACGTGGTCAAGAGGTTCAGCCGTTTTTCAGACCAAATGTCAGAATGGGGAAGAAATGTGATCTAAGTGACTTTGATCGTGGAGTGATTGTTAGTGCCAGTCAGGGTGGTTTGAGTATCTCAGAAACCACTGATCTCCTGGGATTTTCACGCAGTCTCTACACTCTCAGAAATAGATACAGTGGAGTCCTTTTTTGCTCTTCAAGGATCACATTTCCCAAAGGTACCCTGAAAGTACATACATTTCTCAAGCAAAAAAGGTACAAATTAATTATACACTGGTGGCTCAGGGTACAATTGTAAGCACCTTTACGGTACCACCCCAGTGACAAACATTTCTACCTTTTTAGGCCCTTTTTGTACCTTTATTTCTGAGATGGTAGAGTTTGCAGAGAATAGTGCGAAAAACAAAAAAACATTCGGTGAGCTTCAGTTCTGCGGGCAGAAACGCCTCGTTAATGAGAGACGTCAGAGGAGAACGGCCAGACTGGTCCAAGCTGACGGGAAGGTGACAGCAATGCGACTGTGGGAAGCAGAAGGTCATCGCCGAGCACACAGCGCATCTATATGTGTGTGCGTGCGCACTGTATTCTCAGAATCGTGTGGACCACAACAGTTGCAGGGTGGTTTGGTGAATAGGAACCACATTAGTTCTTGACGTCATTTTGCAAGTTCTCAGAAAAGCACACATCTGGACCGTGAGACACATGTCCTCTCTCCCCTCTCCTCTCCCCCCTCTCTCTCTCTCTCTCTCTCTCTCTCCCCCCCTCTCTCTCTCTCTCTCTCTCTCTCTCTCTCCCCTCTCTCTCTCTCTCTCTCTCCCCCCTCTCTCTCTCTCTCTCTCTCTCCCCCCTCTCTCTCTCTCTCTCTCTCCCCCCTCTCTCTCTCTCTCTCTCGCTCTCTCCCCCCCCTCTCTCTCTCTCTCTCTCTCCCCCCCTCTCTCTCTCCCTCTCTCTCTCTCTCTTTGTCTCTCTCTCTTTCTCTCTTTGTTTCTCTCTCCCTCTCTCTCTCTTTCTCTTTTTGTCTCTCTCTCCCTCTCTCTCTCTCTCTCTCTCTCACTCTCGCCTGTCCTCATCTCCTCTCCCTCCGCACGTCTCTCGGTGCTGCACTGCATCATGGGAAAGGAACTCACGGAACAGTGATGCCATGGCAACGGCCACTGATAAGGGGCTCGTTTTTTTGACAAATGTTCCACAGGAACCGCTCTGGACCCAGCTGGCCGAGACCGGCCTCTGGAAACCTTCCAGGAGCCGGTTTAAGGTCTCTTCGTTCTGGAACAACGAGACTGTGAATGTTTGTAGCATCACGCAACGTATTTTGTCGGGCCTTATGTCATTGTCCTTGTATCAAGTGAACACACACAAACAGAGGTAAAAACAGAGAGAGAAGGCGTCCTGACAACGCCGCTATATCATGAATAAACTCAAATAAGTATATTTGTGAACGACGTGATCCAGACTGATTCCCGAAATGGAAGTGAAGGAAAGGGTATTCGCTGGAGCGGTGGCAGACTCGGCATTCCCGCAACATTCCCACAACGTTCCCGCAGCATCAAGGGCAATAAAGCGCTAACTCCGAGTAGTTTACACCCGCCTGGAACCACAATACAAATCAGATCCAAATGGCCAACATCCACATAAAAGCACTGAGCTTTTATGTGGATGAGCCATTACAACCACAAACGAAGAGGCTTAGGAACAGGGTGGCCGGCAGGCTCCGGCCTGAGGATGTGGCACTAGAGCACTCCAGCATGTAGACTCTTATTCTCCCTCCGTAAACCGAGGGTTACCAGGCAACCTGCACTTGTGCCCATTTCTCAACTCTCAGACAGAAAGGCACAGTGGAGGCTCATCTCAGTCTTTAGGGAACAAATTTCCCAAATGTAGCCTGAAGGTACAATCATGTTCCATTTCGGTCAAGCAAGTGAGGTACAAATAAATTATATATTACGATTTTTGTTCCTACAGGGTACCACCCAGTGACAAGCGTTTGTGCCTGTATTGCTCACTGTTTGTGCCTGTATTGCTCACTTTATCGTACATCATTTTATCTGTGATTGAATGGTTACAAATGTTCCTCAGTAAATCGTTCCACGGAAACATTAAAATACGCCATGGCAGACTAACCTGGCTCGTTAAACAGACTCAGCGGTGTCAGCCTGTAGTAACATGACCGCCAACACAGCAGGTCATTATTATTATGTTTGGGAAAAGGTTTTTGGTTTTTTTTTGTCCTAATAGGCCATTAAGCCTGTGTTTTTAGACCAAATGAACAAATCCCTGTTTTTCCACAGGCTTCACTAGAGCCAGCCGCAGGTCCCCCGGGGTGCCAGAGAGCATTACAGTTTTATCATTTAGGGCTTTTTGAACCAACTTTATTTGTCAAAGAATTACGACACTCTGACAGGGAACATAGCTGTAGCTTTCAATATGTGTGTTCTCCCCCCTCTCGCTCCCTGTTTCTGTCTCTCTCTCTTTCCCCCTCTCCCTCTCTTGTTCGTTCCCTGTTTCCATCTCTCTCTCCCTCTCTCGTTCCCTGTTTCTGTCTCTCTCCTCCTCTCGTTCCCTGTTTCTGTCTCTCTCCTCCTCTCGTTCCCTGTTTGTCTCTCTCCCCCTCTCATTCCCTGTTTCTCTCTCTCCCTCTTTTTCTCTCTGTTTCTTTCTCTCTCTTGTTTCTCCCCCCCCCCCCATTCCTCTCTGATTCCTGGCAGAAAACAGTCTCAGCATTGAGACTCAGCACCGTGTTGCAGCGAAAATATTCAAAAAAATGTAATTTATTTGACTTTCATTTTTATTGAATGTCCCTTGTAGTGTAGATTTCAGCATAGCAGAATATATGGCTCTGGAGGTTAAGAGTCCACTAGAGGACACCTGTGAATTGCTGGTTCTTAGGAGGTTAAAAACAGGAAATATGAGGTTTTTGCAAGATGTCTGCTATTGATTATTATTTGTTCTTCCGGATTACTCAAGGACATAGCAGTAGTTGAAATGAAGAGTTTAAGTCTGCACTGCAATACAGTCTGTCTTAACAAGTGTTTTTTCTCTTTCTTTATCTCAAGAAGAAAACGTTTCTTGTTTGTTTCTTGTTTTAACGAGTTTCAAGGTGCTGCTGGCTTGACAAGTGACATTGCCTTACCTCATTGGCAAATCTCGAAATGAGTCAAGACTCTGTCTCGCCTATTTTGTCTTATTTAGCAAAAACAATAATAGAAGAAAAAAATAAATATTTCTCTGAACTGAAATACTTGTCGAGACAGACTTCCTCCTGGGTTTTTGCAGTGTGAAACAGCAGAAGCAGCAGGTGCAGCTCTGTTTGCCTGAGCAGTGCGCCCCCTGGTGGCCCCGGCGTGCAGCTCACCTGGCCCTCCTTCAGGGTGATCTGGCCCTGCTCCTCGCAGCCAATGAAGGTCCGCAGGCAGCGGAAGACCCGGTCCCCCCCGCACACCTGCTGCGCGCAGGACGAGGGGAAGAACCCAATCCTGTCCTCCATCACGCCCTGCAGCCATTGGGCAGAACAGACTGTCAGTCACCCCGGAGTGCGATTCCATGGGTCAGAGCGGACTGTCGGGTCACCCCGGAGTGAGCTTTTATTGGTCGGGACAGCGTCAGTCGCTCCGGAGTGTGATCTCATTGGTCAGAGCAGAGTGTCGGTCGCCCGGAGTGCGATTCCATTGGTCACAATAGACTGTTAGTCACTCCTGAGGCCGATTGATTGGTCAAAACATCGTCAGTCAGCCTGGAGGCCGATTGATTGGTCAGAACAGTGTCAGTCACCCGGAGTGCAATTCCATTGGTCAGAGTAGACCGTCAGTCACCAATTTACCTACAATTTACCAATACCTGTCACAATGTACCTCTGCCTGTTCCAATTTAGCCAGTTAACCCTGCAGATGTGTCTCTTTGACTGAAAGTGTGTCGTTCTCATGCCTGCACCTCAAGACCTTAAAAGGTTATAGCTGACATTTCTGACAAAAAATTTGTTTGTGTCATAAATATGTTCTTCATAGGGCACTAAAACATGTGTTTGAAGTTTTACACAAAAATACTATTTAAAAGTATGAAGCAATGTATATTTTAAAAAGTTTAGCACTGGTTTGCTTGGAGTCCATTCACTGGACAAGGACAGAACCGCATGACTCCAAAGCGAGCAGCTGCTGTGTGTGCCCCAGGTCACTCTGGGGTGACTGACACTGTTCTGACCAATGGAATCACACTACGGGGTGACTGACAGTCCGCTCTGACCAATGGAATCACACTCCGGGGGTGACTGACAGTCTGCTCTGACCAATGGAATCGCACTCCGGGGTGACTGACACGCTCAGGCGTGTCAAAAATGTCTCAGTGTCCCAGCATGCAGCAGGCCCCCTCAGTACCCGCCCCCCCCGATCCTGCAGCACTCATCCGTCACCAGGCACCATCCCACAGCTGTGTGCCACACACACCCGCTCATATGAGCCCTGCAATTACTGCGCTAATGTATATCATCCATCCCCTCGCACGTGTGTGTGTGTGTGAGAGTGAGCATGTGTGTGTGTGTGGAGTGTGTGTGAGAGAGCCGTGTGTGTGTGTGTGTGTGAGTGTGTGTGAGAGTGAGCATGTGTGTGTGTGTGAGTGTGTGTGAGAGTGAGCATGTGTGTGTGTGTGAGTGTGAGAGAGCCGTGTGTGTGTGTGTGAGTGTGTGAGAGCCGTGTGTGTGTGTGTGAGTGTGTGTGAGAGTGAGCATGTGTGTGTGTGTGAGTGTGAGAGAGCCGTGTGTGTGTGTGTGTGAGTGTGAGAGAGCCGTGTGTGTGTGTGTGAGTGTGAGAGAGCCGTGTGTGTGTGTGTGTGTTTGTGTGAGAGCAAGAGCCTGTGTATGTGTGTGTGTGTGAGAGAGAGAGAACCGTGTGTGTGTGTGTGAGTGAGCGTGTGTGTGTGTGTGTGAGAGTGAGCATGTGTGTGTGTGAGTGTGAGAGAGCTGTGTGTGTGTGTGTGTGAGAGAGAGAGAGAGAGAGAGAGAGAGAGAGAGAGAGAGAGAGAGAGAGAGAGAGAGAGAGCATGTGTGCATTGTAGGAATAACAGGGGAATAACATTGTAATAACCACAAGACAAATTCCCTGAATAATACACTGCTGTATGCCATTGTGATAACACTGGGATAATGTTGGGATAACATTCAAATAACACTGGGATAACATTTACATTTTACATTGACATTTTAGTAATTTGGCAGACGCTTTTAACCCAAAGCGACTTAAAAGTGCATAGGTCCTTCCACAAGTTAAAGCAACACATCCATAACTAGGAAAATACACATGAAGTGCTGTTCTAAACATACAGTCATCATAAGTGCAATTCAATTTTATTTTTTTAGTTTTTTGGTTAGACAAGAGGGATAGGGATATCAGAAAGGAGGGGCAGGGGAAATCAGGAGGGAGGACTAAGGTAGAGTTCGAAAAGGTGTGATTTTAGTCTGCGTCGAAATAGGGGGAGGGATTCTGCTGTCCTGACAGTGGTAGGCAAGTCATTCCACCACTGAGGAACCAGAGCGGAAAACAGGCGTGAACGTGCAGCTCGACCGCCAGGTGCCCGTAGAGAGGGAATCGTAAGGCGACCAGAGCTGGCAGACCGGAGTGGTCTAGCTGGGGAGTAGGGAGTGATCAAGGATTGTATGTAAGGTGGGGCAGTCCCCTTAGCAGCCTGAAATGCCAACACTAGGGCCTTGAAACGGATGCGTGCGGCAATGGGAAGCCAGTGGAGGCCAATGAGAAGCGGAGTGACATGAGCAGAGTGGGGCGAATAGCATTGATGTAATGTTCCTCTTACCTTCCACCAGTCCTCACGGGAGTCGTCCAGCAGCAGGAGTCTGTCTCCCGGTCTGGAAATCAAGGACCGGCAACGCCATTCCGTCAGCGTTCCGTCTTTTCACAGAATTCCCTATTTTTACAGCATTCCGTATTTTTACATTTTACAGAATTCCTTCACATTTTAGCATTGTTCGGAATTCCTTCATATTTGACAATTTTACAGAATTCCTAAATATTTTAGCATTTCTCAGAATTCCTTAATATTTCTGCATTATCTGTCAACCTCGATGAAAAAAAAAAAAGCTCATATTGCGCAAGAGAGAACATTCATGTGTGTTTTCCATATACGGTTTTAAAATCTGCCACAATCCTGGTGTAAAGCATGACATGTAGTCTCCAGACAATATTAAATGATTTACATGTACACATACACAAACCCAGAGCTATGAATGTGCCTTTTCATAATACTGTAGCACCTTTTCTGTTGATGTACAGTACTGTGCAAAAGTTTTTTGTTACTACCCTTTGGCGTTAAAACTGCATCACTTCTCTGAGATGGCCAACGCTGTCCTGCAATCTAGTGCCTTCTGATATATAATGTTAGACAGTAAAACTGTTAAATGAACTCTGATAGAACACATTAGCTCTGTTAAGAGTGTATGGGATGACCAGCGCACTCATATAAACTTTGTTTCTGATGAATCTACACTGGATATTGACTTTGCATAATACGCTACTTTGGCAGCTAATTTAAGGACAGGTGTAACCTGGAGGAAGTGTTTTTGCGACACGGCAGCAGGGCTGGTGGTAATGAGCTGAACAGACAAGCGTAGGAGAGATCACGACGAACAGCACAGAGACACATAAAAGCTGAAATGCATCGCACAAGATCACACACAAAGACCTCAGTCTGGCAGCAATTAAAGTGAAGTTTGTACCCAGCCAAGCTTATTTGAGTGTCTGTAAATACCAGGAAACGGAAAGTGATGTTTTTCTGGTGTGTTTTGGAGAGCAAAGGAACTCTCTCAAAGGAACGACTCCGCCCGCGCCAGGGGAACAAGCACACCCACTCCGTGTCGGAAATCAGTCGTCACACTGGCACGGATGAGAAAGTTTTCCCTGTGTTTTTTTTGTTTTGTAAACAGAGGTGTGTGTGAATCCCTGTGTGAGCGGAGGGCTGGATCGGACTCGAGGAGCTTTGCCATCATTCCGCGGAGCTTTGCCATCATTCCGCGGAGCCGGCTCTCGGATGCGGCCGCTCGGTCTCCAGGGGTAACGGGGGTGGCGGGGGTTTCTGGGACAGACGTCTCTCACTGACCTCATTTCCAGGTCCCGGCTGTGCTGGGGGACGAACCGGTGTAGGGCCACGCAGGTCTTCATCTGCAGCACGTCCTTCCGCAGGTGGGGCCTCACCTGGAAAGAGCACAGGGAACGCCGTCAGCCCAACAGAGAGCACAGGGAACGCCGTCAGCCCAACAGAGACCACAGGGAACGCCGTCAGCCCAACAGAGAGCACAGGGAACGGCATCAGTGAGACAGAGCCCAGAGAACGCCATCAGCCCGAAGAGAGCACACACAACACTGTCAGCCTGGAGAGAGCACACACAACACTGTCAGCCCGGAGAGAGCACACACAACACTGTCAGCCTGGAGAGAGCACACACAACACTGTCAGCCCGGAGAGAGCACACACAACACTGTCAGCCCGGAGAGAGCACACACAACACTGTCAGCCTGGAGAGAGCACACACAACACTGTCAGCCTGGAGAGAGCACACACAACACTGTCAGCCCGGAGAGAGCACACACAACACTGTCAGCCCTGGAGAAACCACACACAACACTGTCAGCCCGGAGAGAGCACACACAACACTGTCAGCCCGGAGAGAGCACACACAACACTGTCAGCCCGGAGAGTGCACACACAACACTGTCAGCCCGGAGAGAGCACACACAACACTGTCAGCCCGGAGAGAGCACACACAACACTGCCAGCCCGGAGAGAGCACACACAACACTGTCAGCCCTGGAGAAACCACACAGAACACTGTCAGCCTGGAGAGAGCACACACAACACTGTCAGCCTGGAGAGAGCACACACAACACTGTCAGCCTGGAGGGAGCACACACAACACTGTCAGCCCGGAGAGAGCACACACAACACTGTCAGCCCGGAGAGAGCACACACAACACTGCCAGCCTGGAGAGAGCACACACAACACTGTCAGCCCTGGAGAAACCACACACAACACTGTCAGCCTGGAGAGAGCACACACAACACTGTCAGCCCGGAGAGAGTACACAGAACACTGTCAGCCTGGAGAGAGCACACACAACACTGTCAGCCCGGAGAGAGTACACACAACACTGTCAGCCCGGAGAGAGTTCACACAACACTGTCAGCCCGGAGAGAGCACACACAACACTGTCAGCCCGGAGAGAGCACACACAACACTGTCAGCCCGGAGAGTGCACACACAACACTGTCAGCCCGGAGAGAGCACACACAACACTGTCAGCCCGGAGAGAGCACACACAACACTGTCAGCCCGGAGAGAGCACACACAACACTGTCAGCCCGGAGAGAGCACACACAACACTGTCAGCCCGGAGAGTGCACACACAACACTGTCAGCCCGGAGAGAGCACACACAACACTGTCAGCCCGGAGAGAGCACACACAACACTGCCAGCCTGGAGAGAGCACACACAACACTGTCAGCCCGGAGAGAGCACACACAACACTGTCAGCCTGGAGAGAGCACACACAACACTGTCAGCCTGGAGGGAGCACACACAACACTGTCAGCCCGGAGAGAGCACACACAACACTGTCAGCCCGGAGAGAGCACACACAACACTGTCAGCCCGGAGAGAGCACACACAACACTGCCAGCCTGGAGAGAGCACACACAACACTGTCAGCCCTGGAGAAACCACACACAACACTGTCAGCCTGGAGAGAGCACACACAACACTGTCAGCCCGGAGAGAGTACACAGAACACTGTCAGCCTGGAGAGAGCACACACAACACTGTCAGCCCGGAGAGAGTACACACAACACTGTCAGCCCGGAGAGAGTTCACACAACACTGTCAGCCCGGAGAGAGCACACACAACACTGTCAGCCCGGAGAGAGCACACACAACACTGTCAGCCCGGAGAGTGCACACACAACACTGTCAGCCCGGAGAGAGCACACACAACACTGTCAGCCCGGAGAGAGCACACACAACACTGTCAGCCCGGAGAGAGCACACACAACACTGTCAGCCCGGAGAGAGCACACACAACACTGTCAGCCCGGAGAGTGCACACACAACACTGTCAGCCCGGAGAGAGCACACACAACACTGTCAGCCCGGAGAGAGCACACACAACACTGCCAGCCTGGAGAAACCACACAGAACACTGTCAGCCTGGAGAGAGCACACACAACACTGTCAGCCTGGAGAGAGCACACACAACACTGTCAGCCTGGAGGGAGCACACACAACACTGTCAGCCCGGAGAGAGCACACACAACACTGTCAGCCCGGAGAGAGCACACACAACACTGCCAGCCTGGAGAGAGCACACACAACACTGTCAGCCCTGGAGAAACCACACAGAACACTGTCAGCCTGGAGAGAGCACACACAACACTGTCAGCCTGGAGAGAGCACACACAACACTGTCAGCCCGGAGAGAGTACACAGAACACTGTCAGCCTGGAGAGAGCACACACAACACTGTCAGCCCGGAGAGAGTACACACAACACTGTCAGCCCGGAGAGAGTTCACACAACACTGTCAGCCCGGAGAGAGCACACACAACACTGTCAGCCCGGAGAAACCACACAGAACACTGTCAGAACACCCCACCCCCGCCCACATGCCTGCCCACCTCCACACACTTCGAAGGGGAGGATGACAGGAACATCCCCATCTCCGGAGAGTGGGCCACAGAATGAGGGTGAAATGTGACAGATCCCCTCCTCTTCACTCCATGACCAAAAAAAAACAACAGCCCGGAGAGAGCACACACAACACTGTCAGCCCTGGAGAAACCACACACAACACTGTCAGCCCGGAGAGAGCACACACAACACTGTCAGCCCGGAGAGAGCACACACAACACTGTCAGCCCGGAGAGTGCACACACAACACTGTCAGCCCGGAGAGAGTACACAGAACACTGTCAGCCTGGAGAGAGCACACACAACACTGTCAGCCCGGAGAGAGTACACACAACACTGTCAGCCCGGAGAGAGTTCACACAACACTGTCAGCCCGGAGAGAGCACACACAACACTGTCAGCCCGGAGAGAGCACACACAACACTGTCAGCCCGGAGAGTGCACACACAACACTGTCAGCCCGGAGAGAGCACACACAACACTGTCAGCCCGGAGAGAGCACACACAACACTGTCAGCCCGGAGAGAGCACACACAACACTGTCAGCCCGGAGAGAGCACACACAACACTGTCAGCCCGGAGAGTGCACACACAACACTGTCAGCCTGGAGAGAGCACACACAACACTGTCAGCCCGGAGAGAGCACACACAACACTGCCAGCCTGGAGAGAGCACACACAACACTGTCAGCCCTGGAGAAACCACACAGAACACTGTCAGCCTGGAGAGAGCACACACAACACTGTCAGCCTGGAGAGAGCACACACAACACTGTCAGCCTGGAGGGAGCACACACAACACTGTCAGCCCGGAGAGAGCACACACAACACTGTCAGCCCGGAGAGAGCACACACAACACTGTCAGCCTGGAGAGAGCACACACAACACTGTCAGCCCGGAGAGAGCACACACAACACTGTCAGCCCGGAGAGAGTACACACAACACTGTCAGCCCGAGAGAAAGCACACACAACACTGTCAGCCCGGAGAGAGTTCACACAACACTGTCAGCCCGGAGAGAGCACACACAACACTGTCAGCCCGGAGAAACCACACAGAACACTGTCAGAACACCCCACCCCCGCCCACATGCCTGCCCACCTCCACACACTTCGAAGGGGAGGATGACAGGAACATCCCCATCTCCGGAGAGTGGGCCACAGAATGAGGGTGAAATGTGACAGATCCCCTCCTCTTCACTCCATGACCAAAAAAAAAAACCTTTTATTCCCACAGTGAGTAAGAGCACGGCGTGTAATCACAACCGAAGGAAGATCCTCACCGGCTACAGACAGAGTCCCCGCTTCTCTATCCTCACCGGCTACAGACAGAGTCCCCGCTTCTCTATCCTCACCGGCTACAGACAGTCTCCGCTTCTCTATCCTCACCGGCTACAGACAGAGTCTCCCCTTCTCTATCCTCACCGGCTACAGACAGTCTCCGCTTCTCTATCCACACCGGCTACAGACAGAGTCTCAGCTTCTCTATCCTCACCGGCTACAGACAGAGTCTCCGCTTCTCTATCCTCACCAGCTACAGACAGAGTCTCCGCTTCTCTATCCTCACCGGCTACAGACAGTCTCCCCTTCTCTATCCTCACCGGCTACAGACAGAGTCTCCGCCTCTCTATCCTCACCAGCTACAGACAGAGTCTCCCCTTCTCTATCCTCACCGGCTACAGACAGAGCCTCCGCTTCTCTATCCTCACCGGCTACAGACAGAGTCTCCGCTTCTCTGTTCCTTTAGGCCAGTACAAATCACTACTCACTCTACCCTGCAGCTACATACAACCTCAACAACACCACACATACACACACACACACACACACACACACACGGAAACACACACACACACACACACACACACACGGAAACACACACACACACATACACACACATTCACAGAGTCTCCGCTTCTCTGTTTCTTTATGCCAGTACAAATCACTACTCACTCTACCCTGCAGCTAAATACACACACACACACACACACACACACAGACATACACCCACACACACACACACGCAAACACACACACACAAACATACACACACACACATACACACACACACATACACACACACACATACACACACACACACACACACAGACATACACGCACACACACACACCCACACAAACATACACACACATTGGTTCTGTCTCTTCCAACCTGATTGGAAAGGCGCGACAGTGTCGTGAACGGACTTCCCAAAGGAAAAATGGGGAGAAGTGTACAGACCAGTTTTGGATTCAAATACTTTTCTACGCTTTACTGAGCTTGTCTGGTGTGTGGTAACCTATGAAATACTGCAAACCCCGCCTTCTGGTCCTCTAGGTTGGCTTAATTGCACCAGACAGGAGCAATTGAGCACAGAAAAGTTACGTGTTTGACCCAGGTGTGGTACTGACGCAGCGGCTGTGCTTTAATCGTGAGAGAAACAGGTTAGAGGTGACAGACGGTACTGTGTCAAAATCCCAGGCCCATGTAAAAACACTGCATAAAGCAAAGATGCTTTCAAATATAATGCAATCCACCGTTTTAAAAGTGAAAAATGTACTATAAAGAGCAGTTAAATGTACAATAACAGTTAAAAACTAAATCAAATCAATATTTGCTGGGACCACCTTCACCTTTAAAACCTGTCAGGTCAGGTGTGCTCCTGTCAGGTGACCATTGTTCCACAGACTTTAGTGAGAAAATCTCGCCACAGTTCTTCTGCAGACTTGGGCCGTCTCACCTGCTTCTCCAGGCAATCCCAGACAGCCTACTGTACTGCACTGTACTGCAACACAGGGGCAACATAGGGGCACACCTGACCTTACAGGGGCACACCTGACCCGGGGAACACCTGACAGGGGCACACCTGACCCGGGGAACACCTGACAGGGGCACACCTGAGAGGAGCACACCTGACCCGGGGAACACCTGACAGGGGCACACCTGACCCGGGGAACACCTGACAGGGGCACACCTGAGAGGAGCACACCTGACCCGGGGAACACCTGACAGAGGAACACCTGACAGGGGCACACTTGACCTGACAGAGGAACACCTGACAGGAGCACACCTGACCCGGGGAACACCTGACAGTGGCACACCTGACAGGAGCACACCTGACCTGACAGAGGAGCACCTGAGAGGAGCACACCTGGACACCGGCGGGCCTCGCTCCCGGGCGACCCGTTCCGAGCATGCTCTGACAGCGTCCGCTAACGACTTCCGTTGCCGCGGCAACTGTAGCCCACATAAGTCTCCCGCCACGGGAAGGTGTGAGCTCCGCCAAACCGAGTGCGAAGTTAAAGGTGCGCGTGAAAAAAAAAAACCAAAAACTTTTTTTTCACAGGAACACTCTTGATTTCAGCGTGCGAGGGAGCGACAGCAGGACCGCGTTCCTCTAACTCCCCAGGGGGGCGAGCCGTCGTTCCACTCAGAGCAGCCGCGGGGTTTCGCTGGCAGCAACGCGGACGCAAAAAAACACGCCTCAGCTCAGCAGCAGTATGACTCTGAATGGCGGAGAAGACCAACACTCACGACGACGGTGGATGGTAAACGGACTGCAGCCATTGTCACATTACGTTACATTACACTAATGGCATTTGGCAGGCGCTCTTGTCCAGAGCGACGTACAGTTGATTAGACTAAGCAGGAGACAATCCTCCCCTGGAGCAATGCAGGGTTAAGGGCCTTGCTCAAGGGCCCCAACGGCTGTGGGGATTTTATTGTGGCTACACCGGGATTAGAACCACCCACCTTGCGTGTCCCAGTCCTTTACCTAAACCACTATGCAACTGATGCCCCTCAATGGTGATAGGCTGCCACACAAGGCACCAGCTCGCCGGGAGTGTCTCGCTCTGGGATCGAAACGGCAATCTTCCGACCCGCCAGACGACCGCTCTTACCTCCTGAGCCGATGTCGTCCTGAAACACGCTGAATCTCCCGTTTGGGCCGATATCCCACGGCTGCCACAAATGCAGCCGCCAAACTGGGGCCAAACAGAGGACCAAAACCGCCCGTAGCCTCGTGGCTAACCTGCCTGTAGCCCACTTTGCTCCAGGGGGATTGTCCCCTGCTTAGTCTTAGTCAACTGTAAGTCCCTTCGGATAAAAACATTTACATTAATGGCATTTGGCAGACGCTCTTATCCAGAGCAACTTACAGTTGATTAGACTAAGCAAGAGACAATCCTCCCCTGGAGCAATGCAGGGTTAAGGGCCTTGCTCAAGGGCCCAATGGCTGTGTGGATCTCATTGTGGCCACACCGGGGATCGAACCACCGACCCAGTCTTAACCACTAGGCTACAGGCCACCTACATTTTATTTATTTCAGGTCGTATGATGTGTATTGTATTTATTGTAGAAAAGAATACGAGTTGTGTGTGATTCACACTGTGAAAGTGAAGAGTGTAATGTTAAAAAGATGTAACTGGTACAAATTTGGCACAAAACCTGGACACTTCTGTTTCCGCAGCAGGACTGCAGGAATTATGGGTAAATTGTGTCTATGTGATGTAACATTAAATTCACCAACAGCCAACAACAAACTGCGAAGTGTGTTCCAGCAAGCTCAGGCAAGGCATAATGGAGAGGTGTGTGTGTGTGTGTGTGTGTGTGACTGGGAGTGTGTGTGTGTTTGGGGGGGGGGGGGGGGGGGGGGGTTGGGGTTTAAACATATCTATAACACTAATACATCAGGAAAGGGGAGAGGACATTAATTGTCCTTCACAAAGGAAGGCAAACACAATGTGTTGTGTTTAAAAATAAAGTCCTTGGTGCTCTGCCTTATCCAGGTAGGGCAGGGGGAGGGAGGGGGCAGGGCTGTTTGTTTTATGGAGCAAAGACCAAGCAGCCCCCCCCCCCCCCGACAGATAAGCGTGAAACGGACACTCGGGAGTTTCGCCCGGGTTGCCGCGGCGACGGTGATGCAAGCTCCAGCAGAAATGCCGCCGTTAAAGCGCTGCGTTCGGCAGACAATGGGAGCGTCGCACCACTTCCTGCGCTGTGAGACGGGAGATAAAACATGCAGCGTATTTCACTCGGAGAGATGACACGCGTCTGGGACGGGCGCCCGTCTCTCCGTCTCTCTCTGTCTCTCCCTGTTTTCACAACACGAAACGCTGCCGTGTTCACAAAGCGAGAGATTCCATCCCGTGCCATTTCAGTCAACTCGTCAAGATTTTCATTTTCAATTTAGTAATTGCACCTGTATGGACTTAAACTGAAATGGCCTTAAGCCCATGCGCTTTCAATTTCAAAAGAGTCCAGGAGCAGAAGACTTAGCTGGGTGAGTTAACTGCGATATCAGCTGACGCAGAATGTTTGTAGTGTCTCTGTAGTGGCAACGTTATCAAAGCTGACAAAACATCCCAGTGACATTGTGAACTGAATTAAGCTGTAATACTGGTTTGTATGTTCTGTGACTTTTCATGTATCCTTTCCCTGTGACATCACAATGGCCCATCTGGGTCACTGGTCGATGTGGTGATGACACAAGAGAACGAACAAGCTAGAGAACAAGCTTCGATTGAAAATCCAGGCATACGGGGGTCTGTAGGGGGTCTGTATGAACAGGGTAACGGGGGAGGGGGGGGTCTCTGTAGAGAGCTGGGGTACAGTTTGTTCAGGAGGCTGAAGTCACTCCTGACTCATGGGAAATTTGATGTGGGTGCAGTCTGGCCAGGTGCCAAAATCTGAGTAACCCTGGAGAGTCCCACCACCCCACATCTATGGACCCGCGGGGGAGGGGCTGTGGCATTCACTCACAGGACAAATGTACCACAGCCCCCCCCGCCCTCCACACACCCCCAAATTCTCCTGTCTCTGACACACCAAGTTTCCACTGAAGAGCAAACAAACCAACTGCAAGAAATGAGTGAGTGAGTTAGGAACAGCATCAGCTCAGGAATGTGTTATTACAGAGAGCAGGCTAAAGTTTATTAAAACTGATATAGCAACAGAATTAGTTCTGTCTGGGGTGCAGGGGAGGGGGGGGGGGGTTGGTCAAACTGAGCTGGGCAACTGTGGCAAGACTGCAGTTCTCTGCTCTTTCTGTTATTGTTATGATTTCTCATACATTTTTTCCCCCCAAAGGCTGAGAGTGCACATTTTTTTACTGCTGCAATACACAACATTGGCACATGTCATAAAACCTCAAGGGCTTCATAAATTGACAAGAATATGTCAAGGTTCTCTGTGGAGACAGCCACAGGGAACTGTTATTTATGACCTCACAGAGGTTTTGGTGTGACCTCATAAAACTTCATTTGTGACCTCATGAAGCAATGCGGAATCCTGAGAGAACTTTTCTTTTTTTTATTGTTCCCTTCTCTCCTGTTGGCATTCTAGTAGCTGCCCTCTTTTTAACATGTTCCTGAAATACGACAGCATAATAAAGCATGTTATGTGGACAGCGCAGTCCAAAGGTCACCTTAAAAAACCCCAAAAAGGGGCTAATGGAAAAGGAGTATAGCCTAAAAAGGGGGTTAAATGGAATTGGGGTTTACGGCTTACCGGGGAATCTTCAGGCTTCTGGTCTCGCGTGTTGGGAAAATGCTCGGTTCCGTTTTCCAGAGGCATGAAGACTAGAACCAAACAAATACGTTGTTAAATGGAGCCAAGTGGTTTTTTTTTTCAAGATTCAAGTTTGGTTACAAACAACAACCACGGAGGGGTAGTTACCACACCCTCTGCAGTGCACCATGGGAAGCCTTAGGACAGTGGATCATGAACTTGGTCCTCCAACCATAGTTTAAATTCTTGAAGAATGAATAAAAATGTATTTATTTTTTAGTCAGACACATTAAATGTCGAACGAGGCACAATGACGGACTTCCGGAAGCAAACATTCGGAAACAGACATTCACACAATGGAAGAATATTTCCAATTCATTCAAGTCATTTTAATGAATAATCAAGTCACAGAGACGACTAATGCTTTCATTCCGTCTAATGTGATTTGTTTTTGAGAGAAGTTGAATTTCGGGCTGATTAGCTGACAGACGGACAGCTGACAAACCATTTGCGGACAAAGCAAATAATGAGCCACAGCCGGAATCGTGTTAAAATCTGATTCTGAACAAAATGAAGGATTTTAACACTTTTTTTAACAATTTTCATCAACCTTAATTAATAAAGAGACTGGCTACAATATTACCCAGCATGCACTTGGGCACTCCAGGATCAGGGGTGGGACCCAACAACATCAGAGTATATTATCAATAAAGTCAATATTATTTTTCCACAAATAATCGTTCCTGTACTTTTCCTTAAATTACGTTTTCTTTATAGTCATCAAAAATATCTTTGAAACAACAAACAGTGAATGGTGTGTGTGCCCTGCGATGGACCAGTCTGTCCAGGGTGTATTCCTGCCTTTCGCCCAATGTATGCTGGGATAGGCTCCAGCCCCCCTGTGACCCTGTTCAGGATAAGCGGGTTAGGATAATGAATGAACTTGTACTTGTCCTAAGAGGCAATTCATTTACCGCCGTAACGAGGCGGAGATCTAGAGTCCAAGAGGCCAGCCATCGAGTGGTCTGTGACAGCGCTAGGATTAGCCGCGGTAAACACTTGAACACGGTTCACGTTCCCTGCGATACTCCCGTCTCCTCACCCTCACTCCCTCCAGTCTGGCCTCTTACGCTGAAGCACCGCAGAGGAACAGCCTGAAGGGGATCTGACGCTAACGTGCTACCCTCAAAAACCTCTCAGGACAGCTCTCACCCTGCACACGAGCTGTGGCAGGGAACTGAGCCCCTGTGCTAAGAACGCGTATCAATAAATAAATGATGTGGCCTGTCCTGTGAGGGTCTGCGTGATGTGATTTGATATGACGTGATTTTATATGAGATATTTGGCTCGGCACCAGGCTAACCACCTTGCCGCTCAGAAGCGCGTCTGCAGGTTAGCCTGTGAGACTCGTGAATATTAACATTTCCGAAAAGTAGGAGGAAAAAACTGCTATTATGAAGCACTGCTATGACAACCTGTTTTGTAAAAGCTGCAAAAGAACATAAAGGTTGACTGACTGATTAATTAATTAATGAATTAATTCAGTGACTGGGTGTGACATTAGTTCTGGAGGTAGAACGATTGTCTGACAATCGGATAGTTAGTTGCTGGTTAAATTCCTGCTCTTCTAGGCTAAAGCGCCCAAGCATTCCAGCCTTTCTCTGCTTATGTGAGTGTGTGTGCGTGTGAGTGAGTGTGTGTGTGTGTGTGTGTGAGTGTGTGTGTGTGTGTGCGTGTGTGTGTGTGAGCGTGAGTGTGCATGTGAATGTGTGTGTGTGTGTGTGTGAGTGTGAGTGTGCGTGTGAGTGTGTGTGTGTGTGTGTGAGTGTGTGTGTGTGTGTGTGTGCGTGTGTGTGAGTGTGTGTGTGTGTGTGTATGTGTGCATGTGTGTGTGTGTGAGAGAGAGAGTACGTGAGTATGAGTGTGTGTGAGTATGTATGAGGGTGTGTGTGTGAGTCTGTGTGTGAGTGTGTGTATGTGAGTGTGTGTGAGTGTGTATGTGAGAGTGTGTGTGTGTGTGTGAGTGTGTGTATGTGAGAGAGAGTACGTGAGTGTGTGTGAATGAGAGGCATTGATTGTCCGTCCGTTGATGTGAGAATGTTGTACTCACCGCTGTCACTGTGTTTCCTAGTCAGCTCCTCCCGGCTACAATGGGCCACGCCCTCCTCAGGAACTTCTGCCAAATCACTGGTCTGAAAAGAGAGCAATGGGCCAATCAGCTGCTCCGTTTGCCAGTGATGGTAGAACGCTGCAACTGCATGAGCGATTATGTCCTGAAATCAGGGCAGGCACATACAAGGTGGTCAGTTTCAGACAGCTGACCACCCAGCCCTATATCCAGTGTTTATGTTTGTGTATTGTATCACGTGTATGATGGTTTAATGGACGGTGGAGTTTTTTTTTTTTTCGGTTCTTTGGAAGAGGCCAGTTTAAGTTGGGCAGCCTGTAGCCTAGTGATGAAGGTGCTTGACTGGGACCCAGAAGGTTGGCGGTTCAAGCCGTTGACCAAGGCCCTTAACCCCACACTGCTCCAGCGGGGATTGGCCCCTCCTTGGTCTAATCAACTGTAAGTCACTTTGGCTAAGAATATCAGCTAAATCAGACCTAGAGTGACTAAGCTTTTTCCATCACCGCCCCCTTCTCTCTGGAAATCTCTCCCCAAAAACATTCAAGTTTCCACCTCACATCCCACATTCAAAAAAGCACTCAAAACCTCACCTTATCAAGCTAGCTTTTAACATATGACCTCTCTTTGTTTTTTGCTTTTTAATCCTTGCTCCTTATCTTTTATTCTTTGCTTAATTAACGGATTTTTACTGTGTGAAGTGTCTTTGCGTTCCATGAAAAGCGCGATATAAAATAAAGGTATTGTTATTATTATTATTATAAAATAGCTGTAATGCATTGTAGACAATATGGGAGCTCAACTAGACCTCGTTTCTAGCAGGGACTAAGAGCTGGAGAAGACAGCTGCAGTGTTTTTAATAATAGCGGCCGGTTCACCCGCCTCCACCGCCAGACTGCCATCATTAGCAATATTGCCGTAGCCAGGGAGATATCGAGCTCAGACCATCTCTAAACCAGAGTCAGCCTGTTCTGCTCAAGTTCATTTTCTTTTTTAAAGATATTTTTTAGGCCTTTCTCAGCTTTATTGGACAGTATATAGAGACAGGAAGAATGGGGGCGAGAGACAGGGAAAGACATGCGACAAATTGTGAGACGGTCGGATTCGAACCGTTGACGTCGCGGCTCGCAATGAGCATGCGGTCAGTGCTCTACAGGCTGCGCCACCGAGACACCCTCAAGTTTATTTTCTAATCCATCCATCCATCCATTTTCTAATCCATCCATCCATCCATTTTCTAATCCGTCCACCAGTCCGTTCTCTAGCCGCGTGGTCAGGTCAGGGTGGTGGAAACAGGAGGCAGGCCGAGGTTTGGGATTTCCTCATTGGTCTGTGAGAGGCGTATTCATTGGTCTGTGAGAGGCGTATTCATTGGTCTGTGGGAGGCGTATTCATTGGTCTGTGAGAGGCGTATTCATTGGTCTGTGGGAGGCGTATTCATTGGTCTGTGAGAGGCGTATTCATTGGTCTGTGAGAGGCGTATCCATTGGTCTGTGAGAGGCATATTCATTGGTTGCGTGACGGGGTGTGTTTCAGGGTTCTAGCTTTCAAGTGCATCACCTCTCACCTCTGATAGGCTAAAGCACCCCTCCCCTCCCCCTCCCCCACCATTTCTCTCACTGCACTGACTGAGACTCACATTTGGGGTGAGACCCCACAGCAGCACAAACCACTCAACCTCAAGCGTGCTGGTCGTTATTTCAAGATGCCATCCCAGTTTGTTTATTTTTTTGTAATGGTATATAAGAGCCGCATATACCGGGTCCCACTTACGGAGTTTCTGAGCGGTGACTCGGACCCACTGCCCGTGCTGGTCCTCTTGGTCTTCTGCGCCAGGGACGTCCCGAAACGCAAGGCCTCGTACACAGGGTCGACTTTGCTCCCGCAAGCTGGGGTGGACAGAGAGAGAGGCCGAAGAGCTGTACATTAAACCCGCCTACCTGCCGAAAGTCCACCAATCAGACTTCCTCAATGGATCGGCACGACTTGCTTACTGCAAAACCCACCAATCGGCATGACTTCCTTAATGTTAAACCCACCAATCGGCATGACTTCCTTAATACAAATCCCACCAATCAGCATGACTTCCTTAATACAAAACCCACCAATCGGCGTGACTTCATTAATGTTAAACCCACCAATCGGCATGACTTCCTTGATGCAGCCAAACTGCTCCTGGATCAGCAAGGGGGAGCTATAATACCTCCTGAATCCTTTAGGCTGGAGAGAGAGAGAGAGAGAGAGAGAGAGAGAGGGAGACACAGATAGGGCGGGAGAGGGGGGAGACAGAGGGAGAGAGAGGGGGAGAGAGAGGAGGGAATAGGGAGAGAGAGAGGGAGAGAAAGAGAGAGAGGAGGGAGAGAGAGGGAGGAGGGGGAGAGATAGGGGGAGAGATGGAGGGAGAGAGAGAGAGGGAGGAGGGGAGAGATAGGGGGAGAGAGGAGGGAAATAGAGAGAGATTGGGAGAGAGGAGGGAGGAGGGAGAGATAGAGGGAGAGAGGGAGAGGGAGGGAGAGATGGGGAGAGAGGAGGGAAAGAGAGAGAAAGGGGGAGAGAGGAGGGAGAGAGAGGGAGGAGGGGGAGATAGAGGGAGAGAGAGAGGGAGAGATGGGGGAGAGAGGGAGAGATGGGGGAGAGAGGAGGGAGAGAGAGAAAGGGGGAGAGAGGAGGGAGAGAGAGGGAGGAAGGGGAGATAGAGGAAGAGACAGAGGGAGAGAGAGGGGGAGAGATGGGGGAGAGAGGAGGGAGAGAGAGAGAGATGTATCAGCACTGCCAGTCAATACAGCAGCATGGAGCAGACCCTGAGAGCCAGAGCCAGGCAGTGACCTGGTTTTGTGTGTGTGTCACGCACGGCTGCAGCGCGCTGGGGGCCGCCATCTTTAATCTGCTGTCACATGACAATCAAGAAAGGTGGCGACTAACGTTACACACGGGAATAATCGAATAATCGCTCCAATCAGCATAACCTGCATGTCTTTGGACTGTGGGAGGAAACCGGAGTACCCAGAGGAAACCCACGCAGACACGGGGAGAACATGCAAACTCCGCACAGAGAGGCCCCGGCCGACGGGGATTCGAACCCAGGACCTCCTTGCTGTGAGGCGGCAGTGCTACCCACTGCACCATCCGTGCCGATTCATCCATGGCATTTCAGTATTTACCCTCAAAACAACCCCCCCCCCCCCCCTTTTACCTTGTGCAGTTACCTGGTAAACACAGTAATCCTGCTTTGTGGAAAACAGGAAGACATGAGACATAAGAACATCCAATGTTAGACCACATTGTTTCTGTGATAAAAAAGAAACATCTAATTTTAGAGCACGCTGTTACTGTGATTTGAAAAGAAACGCTAAATTTAGAGCGGATTGTTTCAGCGAGTAGGGTGTTCGTTCTGTTGTGCTTTTTAATCTTCTGTTAGCCTGGTGAAGGGCTCTTTATCTGCATCTTTAAAGAGTCCTTTCATGAATCACTAATAGGACACACGGCCTTCACAAACACACAGGAGAAAAACACCTCCTTGTTGTTCATGAACCCCATTAATTACATTCATGTAGCTGTGGTTATGCACACAGTTACGTAACAGATGTATTCATCACAACGCTGCTGTCCCGACGGCCGTTTAAATTATTTCATCATTTTACTGTACGGTGTTAATTATTTAAATAAGTGTGATTTCCAGATAAAGCGTGGTTATTCCTTTATTTTCTCTCAGAGATGACAAATGCTGGATGAACAATGTCGTTCATCAGATCTGACCTTTGACCTCGGAGACGTCATTCTCCTTAATAACACGCTTGTATTTCCGCCTCAAATCAAACGATTCGGCTCAGCGATTATTACTGAAAGCGCCGTGCCACGTTCACTAATGTTTACATTAATATTAATATCTCCAGAGCTGGAGTGTCGGCACATCCTATCGGCATTAAAAACATCCAAGTTCATGCAGTCATACGGAGCACGGAATCATTTTCTCTTCCGTCACGACCGGCCAAGCGACAGAAATAGTGCTGTTTTTTTGGGGGGTTTTTTTCCATCTCAAATGGAAGCTCTGAAAATAGAATCCGCCTTCCTAATGGGAATATTCTGCTTTTACACTTGACCCTTCACCCCAATTTTCCATCTTCCTGGAAGATGATCTCGGATCAGGTCACAATCCTGGATCTGCTGGAAAATCTATACATTTATTCCTTTCTCTCTCTCTCTCTCTCTCTCTCTCTCTCCCTTTCTTTCTGTCTCTCTTCCCTCCTTCTCTCCATCTTTCTTTCATGCTCTTTGTTTCTCTCCCCTGTTTCTGACTGTAGTTGAGAATATGATTCCACAGTCCAGGTGGAGCCCTGCAGAGGTACGGAGCTATCCCAGAACTTTTCGCCAAATCCTGGGGTTCAATAGAGGACGCACAGGATGGGGGGGTTGAGCGAGCCCCCCCCCCCCACCTGCCCCAGTCATAGTGGACTGATTTATTTTTTGTTTAACAATATTTTTCGGCCTTTTCAGCTTAACTGGACCCAAGTGTGGTGTAGAGAGACGGGCGGAATGGAGTGAGAGAGTGAGAGAGTGAGAGAGTGAGAGAGGGGGAAAGACACTTGATAAAGCTCGCACAGCCAGATTCAAACAGCCAACACTGAGCATGAGGACAGTGCTCTATGCCTTCCCCCTGAGGCCTGACCTACACCCTCCCCCCCTGACTGAGGCCTGACCTACACCCCCCCTCCCCCCCCGACTGAGGCCTGACCTACACCCTCCCCCCCCGACTGAGGCCAGACCTACACCCCCCCCCCTCCCCCGACTGAGGCCTGACCTACACCCTCCCCCCCCCGACTGAGGCCTGACCTACACCCACCCCCCCGACTGAGGCCTGACCTACACCCCCCCCCGACTGAGGCCTGACCTACACCCCCCCCCGACTGAGGCCTGACCTACACCCTCCCCCCCGACTGAGGCCTGACCTACACCCCCCCTCCCCCCCCAGACTCACACCCGGAGTGGTCCTGACCGCTGCTCGGCCAGAGCGTGAAAGGAACGCAATGCAACGTTTCGGAACGTTCCGTGACGACCGCTGCCTCTCTATCGCTCTCCGCCGCGCCCCAACTCCCCCCCCCCTCTCCCACCACGGAGTGAGAGAGAGAGAGAGAGAGAGAGAGAGAGAGAGAGAGAGAGAGAGAGAGAGAGAGTGGAGAATATGGTGTGATGAATCGTGTTGAGTAGTGGCTAAGGTACATACAGGTCGGTAGTTTGATCGCCGGTGTAGCCACAATAACATCCCCACAGCTGTTGGGCTCCCGGGGGAGGATTGTCTCCTGCTTAGTCTAATCAACTGTACGTCGCTCTGGATAAGAGCGTCTTCCAAATGCCATTAATGTAATGTAACGTAATGTGTTGCAGAACTCCTGAATTAACCGCTAATAGCCACGAAAAAACGTCAAGGAGAGAGGGGAAGGCTTAGAAAGAGGTCTGTGAAAAAAAAAAAAAAAATTCTGAAGCTTACCAAATCCAAACTCAAACTCAGACTGGATGTACTTCCCTGTCGAGTACCGAGAGAAACACGTGTAATGTTCTCAGATCGGCAAACGTGGCCGACAGCTGCCCGTACCGCAGGTTGTGTCCTTTCTCGCAGGACCACCGGTGCGACCGCACGACCAGCACAGACGCTAACAGGACGACAGTTGTCACGGCTACATCTGTCGCGTCGTTACGCGATCCGTCTGCCCGGTGTCTGCCGTCGACACGCCGGCGCGCGGCTGTCGTCCGATTCGCCGTCCGAACGGCGGAGCGGACCAATGAGATCGCCGCGGATCGCCATGCCGTCAGGCAGGCTGGCTCCCGGGACACCTGTCACCGCGGTGTGAGACGACGCCTTCGCCCGTCGCCGGGAGACTCATCCCGCAGCTCCGGGGCGAACGAGGGAAGTGTGAAATGTTTCGCTTCAGAGGACCGCTCGTCGAGAGGAGAGAATGTGCAGCTCTGTCCTTTTACGTGACGAGACCCGTCTCTTACAGTGGTCTTTAACGGGGATGCAAGTTATGGTGATGATGATGGTGATAATGAGAGTGAAGTTCATGATGATGATGATGATGATGACGCGGGTGATGACGATGGTTATGAAAGTGATAATATAATGATATAATAATGATGATATAATAATGATGTGAATGATGAAGATTATGTTAATGATGATCGTGATGATCATGGTGATGTTGATGATGATGATGATGTCAATGATGATCAAGGTGATGTTGATGGTGTTGATGATGATGATGATGACGACGCAGGTGATGACAATGGTTATGAAAGTGATAATATAATGATAGTGATGTTAATGAAGAAGATGATGTTAATGATGATCATGGTGATGATGTTGATGATGATGATGATGATGATGATGATGATGATGAAGCTCTCACCAGTTTCCCCATGCATCTCTGCTGGCCCACGCCGTTGGCACACTTGTGATGGATGCTCATTTTACAGGCTTTGCAGCGGAGGCCATGTTTGGCGGTGGTGCCTGTCAAGGACAACCAGAACACAGTTACCCATAATCCCCTGTGCCTGTCAACGACAACCAGAACACAGTTACCCATCATCCCCTGTGCCTGTCAACGACAACCAGAACACAGTTACCCATAATCCCCTGTGCCTGTCAATGACAACCAGAACACAGTTACCCATCATCCCCTGTGCCTGTCAACGAAAACCAGAACACAGTTACCCATAATCCCCTGTGCCTGACAATGACAACCAGAACATAGTTACCCATAATCCCCTGTGCCTGTCAATGACAACCAGAACACAGTTACCCATAATCCCCTGTTCCTGTCAACGACAACCAGAACACAGTTACCCATAATCCCCTGTGCCTGTCAACGACAACCAGAACACAGTTACCCATAATCCCCTGTTCCTGTCAACGACAACCAGAACACAGTTACCCATAATCCCCTGTTCCTGTCAACGACAACCAGAACACAGTTACCCATAATCCCCTGTGCCTGTCAACGACAACCAGAACACAGTTACCCATAATCCCCTGTGCCTGTCAATGAAAACCGGAACACAGTTACCCATAATCCCCTGTGCCTGTCAATGAAAACCGGAACACAGTTACCCATAATCCCCTGTGCCTGTCAATGACAACCAGAACACAGTTACCCATAATCCCCTGTGCCTGTCAATGACAACCAGAACACAGTTACCCATAATCCCCTGTGCCTGTCAACGAAAACCAGAACACAGTTACCCATAATCCCCTGTGCCTGTCAATGACAACCAGAACACAGTTACCCATAATCCCCTGTGCCTGTCAATGACAACCAGAACACAGTTACCCATAATCCCCTGTGCCTGTCAATGACAACCAGAACACAGTTACCCATAATCCCCTGTGCCTGTCAATGACAACCAGAACACAGTTACCCATAATCCCCTGTGCCTGTCAACAACAACCAGAACACAGTTACCCATAATCCCCTGTGCCTGTCAACGACAACCAGAACACAGTTACCCATAATCCCCTGTGCCTGACAATGACAACCAGAACAGTTACCCATAATCCCCTGTGCCTGTCAATGACAACCAGAACACAGTTACCCATAATCCCCTGTGCCTGTCAACGACAACCAGAACACAGTTACCCATAATCCCCTGTGCCTGTCAACGACAACCAGAACACAGTTACCCATAATCCCCTGTGCCTGTCAACAACAACCAGAACAGTTACCCATAATCCCCTGTGCCTGTCAACGAAAACCAGAACACAGTTACCCATAATCCCCTGTGCCTGTCAACGAAAACCAGAACACAGTTACCCATCATCCCCTGTGCCTGTCAACGACAACCAGAACAGTTACCCATAATCCCCTGTGCCTGTCAACGAAAACCAGAACAGTTACCCATAATCCCCTGTGCCTGTCAACGAAAACCAGAACACAGTTACCCATAATCCCCTGTGCCTGTCAACGACAACCAGAACAGTTACCCATAATCCCCTGTGCCTGTCAACGACAACCAGAACAGTTACCCATAATCCCCTGTTCCAGCCAATTTCATCACAACCAGCAGATCACCTTTAACAGTGTGTTTTTAGACACAGCTGGCAAATCAAATATGTCTGTCCATTTAAATACACAACAGTCAAAATCACACCCACATGCATAAACATATGTACAGTTACAATATGTAATGTATATAAGCATACATAATCAATCATACAGTGCAAACTGTCTATTTTATCATACATACGTCATTAGAATGTTCTTCACTGAACATTCTGACGCTGATGTCACAGTCACTGCTGGTGACTGAAAGCACTGGAGTTCTAGAACACTGAATTTTGAAGAAAAAACCCCCCAAAAGATGGGTTAAGATGGTTACTGTAAGACAACTCACACACACACACACACACACACACACACACACACACACACACACACACAGAGCTGCACGGACAGCTATTGTGGGCAGTGAATAGCTTGTCTCCACACGACAGCATCTTCACCTACAGGTCCCTGATTGACCTCAGTGAACCCTCAGTAATCACATCACTCCCAAACTAAGGGGACACTTCTGACCTGAGCTAACCCACAGTAATGACATCACTCCCAGACTACGGGGACACTTCTGACCTCAGCTAACCCACAGTAATGACATCACTCCCAGACTAAGGGGACACTTCTGACCTGAGCTAACCCACAGTAATGACATCACTCCCAGACTACGGGGACACTTCTGACCTCTGCGATCCCACAGTAATGACATCACTCCCAGACTAAGGGGACACTTCTGACCTCAGTAAGGGCAATGGCAGGAGCACACCTAACCTGGTCTTTGAGTGTGGGAGTAAACCAACGTGAACATGGGGGAGAACATGCAAACTCCAAGCAGAAAGGATCTAGCCAGCCGGTAGTTGTTCCTAGCACCTAATTTCTTGCAGTCCGACCCTCTCCGTCCAGCAGCGAGCCAATTATGCCGCTCCACGAGAGCCGGCCAAACTTGGCTTTTGGCAACATGGGGAATCGAACCACCGGGAATCGAACCACCGGGAATCGAACCACCGGGAATCGAACCACCGGGAATCGAACCACCGGGAATCGAACCACCGGGAATCGAACCCCGGTCCTCGATGTGCAACTACAACGAACAGCAACCACAAGTCCGCTGCGTCTTAGCCTGCTGCGCCACCACGGCCCCTCAACTTTTATTTCAATAAAATAATTCCAGCATGACCTTCTCTGTGCCCCATTCATACGAGTTCCAAAAACAACAAAAAAAACCCGAAACAAACAGACCAGCAGGCCACAGCAAGTTCAGGTTAATTGGGCATTAAACGGGCCTAACTGTGTGTGGAAGATATAACACTGAGAATAAGCAGGGGGTGGGGGAGGGGGGGGGGGGGGGGTCGGAGGAGATGATGAATAATAAACAGTAATTACAGCTTCCTCACTGCGGGCCAAACGCTAATGAGGTGAGCAGACGGACGCCGGAGATATCCAGGGATATCACGACCATAACGTCCTTGGAACGGAAGAGTGACCAATTGCAGACCCACCTCAGGCTACGCTACACGGCAGTGGTCCTCGCTCCTGGTCCTGGAGAGCGAGGACCGCAGGGTGTGCTGGCTGTCGTCGTTAACCCACACTTAACTGATCGATGAAAGCAGTTGATTACACATTTAACTCACCTCACCTGGTTTCCTGGGTTGCCGATATTAAGGCGAAAACAACAGCCAGCCACACCCTGCGGCTCTCCAGGACCAGAATTAATAACAAAGAATTATGATCCGATTGTCGTCATCAGAACATCAAACTTTAGCATAGCATTAGTCGGTATTAGTTGTCTTAACATATCAGTGTGTCACAGTAAGTGCAAAAGGGATATAAGATATATATAAGTGCCTTGACCAGTGAGGTCACAAATATGTGATTAGAATGTTCTTAACCAGTTTAGGACCAGCTTAACCAGCTCAATTTTCAAGCTGGCATAGTTGGATTTTACAGCAGGGAAGAACTGGGAACCTGTGTAAAAAAAAACACTTGTTATTCTTGCTTATTTAATAACGTAGCCCATCTGTCTTAGCCCTGAGATATTACACAGATAATAAAAGAGGGTTATAAGATATGGCTGAAGCATGTGATGGGATTGCATTAGAAGAGACTGTGCAGCAGTACAGATGTCTTCAGGCTGTTCCTGAGGGCTGGGAAGGCCTGTCTGATCCACAGACTGCAGACCAATATGGACCGAGTCCCTGCCACGTCACCCACCGACTGTCCTTGGGCTCTTGAAAAGGGTTTTGAAAACCCGGGAAGTCAAGTTTACCGGCGCCGCCATTTTGTACAGTTTGGAGGCAGAGACTGTGCAGTAGGGAAGCCGATGTGGCCCCTCCACTAAGCGTGTGAGAGAGAGAGAGATGTAACCTGTCCCTGATTCATCCACAACACAATGTGTGTCCGTATTGTCCTCAACACACAATAACTTGAAGAAAATTGGCACATGGGGAGGAATTAGATGAAGAAGAAAAATTTTCAAAATGGAAAAAATTTCTTTGCGGGGAAAAAAAGGATTGACTTTGCATTTTGGCCGCTTGGTCTAACCGCATTGTTCTGTAGCCCCACCCACAGGGTCCTGTGGGGCGTGGCTCTTGTGATGAGGTCACCATGGTGCTGTTGGTGGAGGGTACATACCCGTTGTTTTTGTCCAATAAAAGTGCCTCCCATCCAGCACTCAATTGATTTGTCAATCGATACATGCCGGGGCTGGACTTTCGTGTGCGTGTCTGGGTGTGTATGTGTGTGTGTGCGTGTGTGTATGTGTGTATACGTGCATTCACTTTACAATTGATAACATTTTCCTCCATGGACCAGTTTCCAAAAAAAACGAATTTCCTACAAACTGTGATAATGCACAGCCACCCTGCCTCACCGTGAACATGCGCATGTGTGTGTGTGTCTCGTCCAAAAGTTCATACACATACAGTACAGACACACACATTACACACACACACACACACACTACACGCACACACAAACGCGCAGGCACACACACTCGCTCATAAATTCCATTCTATGATTCAAACCGAACACACGGATCATTCCCAGGCTCAGAATGTTCCCATCATTTTTCCTTTTTTTTTTTTTATCATCGCTCGGACATATTCTCCGGTCAGGATGAAACAGGCAGTGTCAGGTTCAGCGTTTCCCAGGGGGCAGGGGTAGGACGGGGGTTTTACGTCCAGACAG
>NC_083760.1:89661350-89691350 GCF_963514075.1 Conger conger | reverse complement strand
CTCCCCGTGCCTGCGTGGGTTTCCTCCGGCTACTCCGGTTTCCTCCCACAGTCCAAAGACATGCAGGTTAGGCTGATTGGAGAGTCTAAATTGCCTGTGGGTATGAGTGTGTGAGTGAATGGTGTGTGTGCCCTGCGATGGACTGGCGACCTGTCCAGGGTGTATTCCTGCCTTTCGCCCAATGTATGCTGGGATAGGCTCCAGCTACCCTGCGACCCTGTTTAGGAAAAGCGGGCTAGGATAATGAATGAATGAAATACAAACAATTTACACCAAGTCAGATAGAATTGGCAGCAGAATTCAATTCAGTTGTTATTGTTATTGTTAATTTAATAGTTATTTTTGCTCATCCTCACCCAGCATCTACAAATACTTCCCCATTGAGCCGTTCTGTGTCATATCCTGTAGCGTAGTGGTTAAGGTACATGACTGGAACCCGCAAGCTCGGTGCTTCGGCAGCTGAATTGGTAAATGACTGGCATTTATATAGCGCCTTTATCCAAAGCGCTGTACAATTGATGCTTCTCATTCACCCATTCACACACACACACACACACACACACACACTCACACACCAACGGCGATTGGCTGCCATGCAAGGCAGCGAGCATTTGGGGGTTAGATGTCTTGTGCAGGGACACCTCAACACACCCAGGGCAGGATTGAACTGGCAACCCTCTGACTGCCAGATGACTGCTCTCACCGCCTAAGCCAGGGGTCGGCAACCCTGGTCCTGGAGAGCCGCAGGGCGTGCTGGCTTTCATTGTTACTTGGCATTAATTGATCAATGAAAGCCGTTGATTACACGGTTAACTCGCCTCACCTGGTTTCTTGGGTCTGAGTCGCTTGCTTATTTTAAGGTGGAGGCGAAAGCCAGCACACCCTGCGGCTCTCCAGGACCAGGGTTGCCGACCCCTGGCCTAAGCCAATGTCGCCCCAATCACACAGCCATTCTGTGTTATACCCTGATTAAGACCCTGCATGGTCCAAACCAGTTGGCTTTTTGTAAAACGGTTAACATGCCATTACAATAAAACATCTTTCCATTCTCCTGCGCCCGCATCTGAAGTTTCAAGTAAGCCAAACCAGCTACTCCCCCTTACCAATTAAAGTAAAATTTCATCTCTTCAGAGATCCTGTCACAACGAGATGCTCTTCACAGGAAGTGGGAAGAACATGCACTTAAGGGACTGAGTATCGCACTGCAGGAGCTGCACATAAACCCATCTGCTAAATGAGTCTAATGAAGTTACGTAACGCGCGGTTCGACTGGGAGGAAGTCGAGAAAAACGTCTCCCCCCGGCGGTCTCGATATTGCTTCCTCCCCGTGTTCCCGCACATCGCATGAACGCTTACGCCAAACAGACACAATACACAAACTACCGCACGACGGTCATGATTACGATATCGCAATTTCCTCACATAACGACACGTCAACTCAATAGCCCATTTAGTTTCATCGGTGATCACAGTTCAGCTTTTAGCGCACACTCTCGTTCCAAACGAGAACATTTTTGCAATACAAAGCAATTGAATTAACAATTTTAACTTTATTCTCTCTGTGGCTTGTTATTTTCTTTTCCCTACAACGCAGTTATTTTTTCACCTGCAGGACAGGAAACCCACAGCAAAACTGAGTCTATAAACTGAGTTGGAGCCCAAGATTATTTGTAATTAATAAGTATCGTACAAGCATGTATAGATGATTGAAATTATTTTTCCCGTATCGATAAATAAATAATAAATACAAACAATTTATACCGCTAGATATTTACTGAAGCAGTTCTGGTTTATGAAGCCCAAAGTATGGAATTTGAATTTTCAGGATTTTGCAGCAACATCTAATCTATTCTTAATCAGTCCAATAACATTTTTGGTAACAGCTGCATATTCCAGAGAGAGCCAGTACTGGTGTACACAGGTGAAGAAAATAATAATAACCACAGCCACAATAACTGTTTTGAATAATTTGTCTACTGGGGTCCCCAACCCTGGTCCTGGAGACCCACAGGGTCAGCTGGGGTCCCAAACCCTGGTCCTGGAGACCCACAGGGTCAGCTGGGGTCCCAAACACTGGTCCTGGAAACCCACAGGGTCAGCTGGGGTCCCAAACACTGGTCCTGGAGACCCACAGGTTCAGCTGGGGTCCCAAACACTGGTCCTGGAGACCCACAGGGTGGGTTGGGGTCCCAAACACTGGTCCTGGAGACCCACAGGGTAGGTTGGGGTCCCAAACACTGGTCCTGGAGACCCACAGGGTCAGCTGGGGTCCCAAACACTGGTCCTGGAGACCCACAGGGTCAGCTGGGGTCCCAAACACTGGTTCTGGAGACCCACAGGGTCAGCTGGGGTCCCAAACACTGGTCCTGGAGACCCACAGGGTGGGGTGGGGTCCCAAACACTGGTCCTGGAGACCCACAGGGTCAGCTGGGGTCCCAAACACTGGTCCTGGAGAGCGTCAGGGACTACTGGGGTTCGCAAGCTGGGTCCTGTTTTGCGTCCATGGCCTAGAGTGCATGTCACGCTGTCTTAAAGCTGGTTTTGAACATCCCACAGGTCTGCTTCTACACATTCAGGCTCCCCTGAGGTCCTCGCTGATCCCACTCCGGAAAACCCAAATCCCCTGTGAAGGCTATTTCAGTCACCCGTTACTCCGACCACCAGCGGAGCTCCTGTTCCCTGCCAGAGGCGCCAACGTAACGGATCAGGAGGCATGGAACATTCCCCTCTGCAATCTGCTCACAGATTCTACACCCCTAGTTTCACAACCGTCTCTGCCGGTGACAGCCTTGTGTAATTTGTCCTGTTCCGAGGGCCAGCTTCTCCTCACAGCCCGTCCTCTCAGCTCCTGCTCTCAGCTCCTCCTCTCAGCTCAGCTCCTCCTCAAAGCTCCTCTACTCAGCTCCTCCTCTCTGCTCAGCTCCTCCTCAAAGCTCCTCTACTCAGCTCCTCATCAAAGGTCCTGCTCTCAGCTCCTCCTCTCTGCTCAGCTCCTCCTCTCAGCTCAGCTCTTCTCAGCTCCTGCTCTCAGCTCCTGCTCTCAGCTCCTCCTCCTCTCAGCTCCTGCTCTCAGCTCCTCCTCCCCTCAGCTCCACCTCAAAGCTCCTCCGTATAGCTCCTCCTCTCAGCTCCTGCTCTCAGCTCCTGCTCTCAGCTCCTCCTCCTCTCAGCTCCTGCTCTCAGCTCCTCCTCCTCTCAGCTCCTTCTCTGAGCTCAGCTCCTGCTCTCAGCCTCCAGGGTTAGATTTTTTCATTTTATTTTCTTTTGAGAATTATGACCGCACTCTGGTTTATGGCCGCAGAATGAAACGGGGAAGCGGAGGACAGGAAGTGGCTCTTAGCGGGAGATGAAATGAGTCAGCACCCAGAGAACAGACGCACGCCGCGAACCAGGAGTAAAAATCACTCGCCGTAATTTTTGCTCTGCGGGGAGGAAGGAGGGGGCGGGGGGGGGGGCGATGTCGTTGTGATGGGATCTGCTCCCACAGAGGCACCAGCGTGAGAGTTTCTGCTGGAGGGATTTGGCAAGCAGGAAGTCCCCTGGGGGAGAAACCCTCCGGCTCCATGAACCCAAAATCCCATTCCGACTGTCTCCCTGTCCCAATCCCATTCCGACTGTCTCCCTGTCCCAATCCCATTCCGACTATTTCTCCATCCTGATCCAATTCCGACTCTCCTGGTTCTGATCCCATTCTGACTCCCCTGGTTCTGACGCTATTCCGACTCTCCTGGTTCTGATCCCATTCTGACTCTCCTGGTTCTGACGCTATTCCGACTCTCCTGGTTCTGATCCCATTCTGACTCCCCTGGTTCTGACGCTATTCCGACTCTCCTGGTTCTGATCCCATTCTGACTCTCCTGGTTCTGACGCTATTCCGACTCTCCTGGTTCTGATCCCATTCTGACTCCCCTGGTTCTGACGCTATTCCGACTCTCCTGGTTCTGATCCCGGCAGAAGCTGGCCTGGCGTTCCAGAGAAAAGGTGGCTGCATGTGGAGGCTTGGTCACATGTCCCCTCCCGACAGTCTGGAAACGTCCAATCAATGACCCTCACAGACGAGCAGGGAGGTCGAGGACAGGGGTCACAGACAAAAACCGGAATAATACACCTTTTTATTTAATATATATTATGGTTTTAAGTGCTATAAAACCGTATGGAATATTGTGAAATTACATGTTTTTTTTTTTTTTCGAGCAGCTGATGAAGGCAGTTTGAGACAGTCTCCCTCCACAGTGAACAACCAAGAGAACCAGGCTGGAAAAGGCCACCACATACATCATAAAAGCTTCCATTTTTTTTTACAAAATGAACATTGCAAATTCTGCTTTCCTTGAGTACATTCCAAAGTCCCACACAACACTGAACGGACGAGGACGTTCCAGGATGACCTGTGACACACGGAGCGCGTTCCTGGTTGTCTTCAGTACTGGCATAACTCAGTGGGGGGAATCACTCCGCAGACTGTTCTTAGACTGGGTTTAACGAGCCGTTTTTGGATCGTCACACCTCCGATGTCTGCACTGATCGACCAATCGAAGCGTGCAACTCTGGTCACATGTGCAGACTTTCACTGCATGTCTGACGTGACATATTGATCCCGCTACACCGATTTGGAAACATTTGATCGATGCGACCCCCCCTCCACTTTCCCGCTACCCAGCTGAATGCTGGGATATCGCTGGAGCTGCTCCATGACAGAGGTTGGTTTTGCGCTATCGATCGAGGCAGACACAATACTGACTGAAAGCACATACCAGAAATAATTCTCATTAAAAAAACATTTCCCCATAAACAATGATGGAGTCTTATAACGGTAGGAACGTCTGCAGAGCAAGTTGAATGCAGATCAAAGACAGGTGGCCAATTTGTCGCCATTAAGGAGAAACTGTAAACTTGAACACATACCACAAACAAGAACGATATAAATAATTCTGCTATAAGTATTTCATATAAATGTACAATATTACGCAGTTGCATCAATAATATTCAGGGACATTAGTCCATCAGTAATATTCCTTCAGAACGATGATTAAATTACATATACCCTATACTGCATATGACTAACATGTCATGTGAAATGAGTTTAGGCACAGCCCATAGTCCCTAGGTACTTACATGTGGCTCTCCTTCAGTCATGTTCCTGGTGGTCCTTTCTGCCTGATACCCCTTGTATCCAGGTTAAAAATCCAACCAGTCTCTGATCAAAAACATCCATTCAAACCATTTCATTTACCTCAAATTGTTTTAATTAATTGACCACATCTCCGCGATTTCCACATTTAGGACTTCACTGATGTCGGCTAACGGGTCCGTGAATGAACCCATTAGAATTAATCTCCTCTTTCAAATGGAATCACTTCACGCAGACCACGACATCAAAATAAAAGTGTCTTCCGAGAACCTATCTGGACTAATAAAAAAAAAGTGCCGGAATGAATTTGGAATAATATCTGATTGTGATATAATGTGGCGTTAACAGGGCATATCATCCATCATTAGGCGTTGAGGGTTTCTAATTAAAATGAAATCAATTAACGGCTTGTTATGCTTCACAGTTGTGGCTGTGACGGTAGTAGGGTACTGCGTGACTCGGCATGCGACAAAAATGGGTGGAGGAACGTATGCTATTGGTCGCTCGCTTGATCTCGTCCAATCATTCTGCTTTGCGGTGGAGGGAACCGGCCTTCCATTGGTTCAGTCAAGTCGGTCATTAAGAGTTCATTATAGCTCCACCCATTCTGGGGCCCATCCAAGTCACTGACCTGTCGTTACTCTCACCATCGGAGAGAGACTCACCCCTGACTCACTGCTGACCGACCCCTGATTCACCCCTGACTCACCCCTGACTCACCCCTGATTCACCGCTGATTCACCGCTGACTCACCCGACTCACCCCTGATTCACCCCTAACTCACCCCTGATCCATCGCTGACCCACCCCGACTCACCGCTGACTCACCCCTGACTCACCGCTGACTCGCCGCTGATCCACCCCTGACTCACCCCTAACTCACCGCTGACTCACCCCTGAATGGGCACCCAGCTCTATAAATGCAAAATTTGCATTGGACAACTCAAGACAATATTCACAGAGAGCTTCTTTATTTATTTATTTTTTTACTGCTTCCGTAACGGTCGCGGCCTTTGTATTTTATGTAAATGCGCTTTTGAGAGTCTGAATCTAAACAGGCACTTGAAGGACGGCTGAAGAGGCACTGGGCCTGAGCGGCTTCAGAAGGCCCATATACGACTGCGCCCGTATAAGAATGGCCCATTAGAGCACAACAAGGCACGACGTGGTCTCAAAGCCAGCGGGGGGGGTGTGTGGTCAAAGAACAGAGATTCGGGACCACTTCACAGGGTCCAGTCCGAAATCAGACAGGGGAGAGCTCACTGGGGCTCTGTTCAATGGACACTGACGCTTCAACGTCTTCCACAGAGCTAAGGAGTCTCATAGAACCTATCTGTCCTGGTTGTAGAGAACCTATTCGATCAGGGGCGTCCAGTCTTATCCGGAAAGGGCCGGTGTGTGTGTGTGCAGGTTGTTGTTTTAGCACAGGACTAAGACAGCTGATTCTACTCATCAAGGTCTTGATTAAAGACCACGATTAGTTCATTAGTATAATCAGGTGTGTTACTGCTGGGTTAAAAACCTGCACCCACGCCGGCCCTTTTAGGATAAGATTGGACACCTCTGTATTAGATCCTCCTCTGTTTTTTAATTGGCTTGTAGCACTTTAAAGGACTAGTTTCCTTTCTGCAGAGGTTGGGGGATCTAATAGTGTCTATCCAAACAGTTACTGATCGATGCCATATGATCAACATGAATGATCTCCACTTTCCTCCCCATTTGTGCATTATTTCTTTTGTGTGTTTTTATAATATTCATGAGCTACACTTCCTAATATGAACGCATATGACCTTCCAGCATGTTCTGTGGAGACAGGACAGATTACAGTCTTTACCATCATGATGATCGCCTTGATGATCGATGGTTATTATGATTATTATGACTATGATTATGATTATGATTATTATTCATAGTAGTAGTAGTAGTGGGTGTTATCAGTGGTATAGTAGTTTAAATATTTTTATTGACCATTGTGTTGTAATCATAATTAATACATACAGTATTAATTATTAATACACTTTTTGCACATTTTATTGTGTTGCAGATTTAATTCAAAATGGTTAAAATTGCCATTTTTTGCCCATGAATCTACACTCAATAGTCCATAATGACAAAGTGAAAACATGTTTTTAGAAAAGTCGCAATTTTATGAAAAATCTAAAACTGAATCAAAAAGCCACAGTTTGCCAGGGATCCCGACGAGCATCTAAAAAACCGTCTGGGCGGAAAAGTGTCCAAGTTTGCTCAGTGCACTAAATATAATTGGATGTCAGTGGTGCAGCTTTCAGGAGATGTGAAAATGCATTATCCACACTTGATCTGCATCAGCATGATGGCGATGACCACCAGTCCCTCAGAAGAACCGGGGTGCTAATGAGAGATCTTTCATCTTATAAAGGCTAATCCTGCCCACAGCGCCGGGAGGGACGCCATCAATTATGCATGTGGCAAAACAAAACTTTAATGTCTCTCCTTACGTAATCAAAAAAAAAAAACATCTCGTTATGCCATCAAAACCGCCATCTCTCCCTTTCATGGAACACGTCAGTCAGCTAAAAAGGAGTAGGAGAAAAAAAAAGGAAAAGGAAAATCCTTTAGTCAGAATTAAAGTGCAATGAACAGCCTCTAAGTATACTGAAATGCGACGCACAGCAGAAACCCTCTTGAACCCTCCGAGAACTAGGTTTGTCTCCAAGATTCAGTGGTCAGTGGTCTAGAAGTCCATTGCTTTCAGTCACCAGCAGTGATTGTTACATCGAATCGCACATCTGGGACCTCACACCTTAAACAGCTAAATACAACAGAAAGTTAAGGTGAAGACAAAAGCCAGAACACCCTGGCTCTCCAGGACCAGGGTTGGGGACCCCAGCACACCCTGCGGCTGACCAGGACCAGGGTTGGGGACCCCAGCCCACCCTGCGGCTCTCCAGGATCAGGGTTGGGGACCCCAGCGCACCCTGTGGCTCTCCAGGACCAAGGTTGGGGACCCCAGCGCACCCTGTGGCTCTCCAGGACCAGGGTTGGGGACCCCAGCGCACCCTGCGGCTTTCCAGGACCAGGGTTGGGGACCCCAGCGCATCCTGCGGCTCCCCAGGACCAGGGTTGCGCAGCTCTGCCCTAGAACTTCCACTGTCTGGCCAAAGGGCGGCAAGTTCCATTCCTGGAGGAACCAACCTACCAGCGCGCGTGAGTAGGTTTTAATTTACACCCATTTCTCCGTCTCAATGAGCTAATTACCTGCGTACACTAATGGCAGTTCACCCGTAGAGTACTTCACAGTTAAACACTTTAACGCAGGGACACATTGCTGCGGCTGCCACTGATGGGATTGTTGATTCATTAGCTAAAAGGCGAGATCACATCAGTGGAGCCGATTGGGGCGACATTGGCTCAGGTGGTAAGAGCAGTCGTCTGGCAATCTCTGTCGCGAGGGTTGCCAGTTCAATCCCGCCACGTGTCCAAGTGTCCCTGAGCAAGCAACACCTAACCCCCAAGTGCTCCTGACAAACTGCTTGGTGCCTTGCATGGCAGCCAATCGCCAGAGGTGTGTGTGATTGTGTGTACGAACGAGAAGCATCAATTGTACTGCGCTTTTGGATAACGGCACTATACAAATGCAGACATTTACCATTTATATAATTATCGACAGAAATAGGCCTAGAATCCACAAACAGAAAACACCACTGGTCACAATCACTAACAATCCACTAACAATCCGCAATCACTAACAATCCGCTAACAATCCGCAATCACTAACAATCCACTAGCAATCCGCAATCACTAACAATCCATTAACAATCCGTAACCACTAATAATCCACTAGCAATCCACAATCACTAACAATCCTCACTGTGCCGTGCTTTCACAAGTGAACCCACAGTGTGACTCACCGATCTAAATCTGGGGTCTCAAACTCCCCTCCTTGAGGGCCTCTGTCTCTGCTGCTTTCGCTGATTCCCTTTCAATCAGCAGCCAATCTCAGCACTGGAAACAAGGTGTGCAGACTCCGCAGCCAATGAACTATTCAAATTAGGCACATTAGTGCAGGGGTGCATCGGAAACCAGCGGACAAGGTGGCCCTACAGGAGAAGGAGATCTCCGATCTAAAGAAAGGTCCTTTTTTTAGCATTCAGCAGATGTTCTTATCCAGAGTGATTGAACACCTTTTATTCAGCTGGATGTTTTGACTGATTTCAGGTTAAATGCCGTACAACAGCAAACGCCCCAGCTGGGTACCAAACCTCATTTCCCTCATGAATAGGGCTATACCGCCCTCCCAACAGAGGTGATGATGATGATGATGGTGATGATGATGAAGATGCAGGTGCAGTAGGTGATGTTGCCCAGCCACTATGGAAACCACAGCTCACGCCGAACCCTCCCTTAACCCCGCTAAGGTGTGAGGTCACAAATACGCGATTGAAAAATGTTCTGAACTGAACATTCTAACGCTGATGTAACAATCACTGCCGGTGAGACTCCAAAGGGTTAAATCCAGCCGCAGACACAGGCGTGACCCTGCTGCCAATCAGCCAGGAAGCAGACCCTGATTTGTTGCCAGGTTACCGTACGTCAATAACGATATAATATCGGTAGTGTGACATGATCAAGCACCATTGACTGCCCAGGAGTGCCCAGGAAAGCCCTTGCTAACAGCGCTCACAGATAGAGAGATTATAGAGTGACATGTTTTCACACAGGCTGTGCAAATTACGGACTGGGAGAGCATCATCCTCGATACGTTGATAGAGAGACATACTCATAGGCAGGCAGATGGGGGATAAACAGAAAAATAGACACTCATGCAGACAGACACACAGACAGCCTGACAAACAGACAGGCACACAGACAGTGTGACAGACAGACAGACAGATATATTTTCCTGCAGAGGAGATCTGTTCTGTCCTTGCACTTGGTCTGTGGGGTCAGGACGGGGCAGTCTGGAGGAGGGGAGTTAGCAGCGGTCACACCTGCTGCCAGGTGTCCAGACTGTAGGAAGCGCAGTAACAGCCATGGATCCCAGCTGAGGGTGAAGCTCAGGCTAATCGCTAGCAGAAAGGGTCAGGCTGATTGGCTGTAGCAAAATGCTAACCGGGAGGGTGAGGCTACTGTAGCCCAACACAAGGATAAGGCTAGGTGCCAACAGGATTAATTTCCTGTTGTGTACCACATTGGAGCATGCCAGTGCAAACCGCGCGGTGGCCCAAGGTCTTTCTACGAGACAGACATGATGCACGCCCACGCGCAAGACACAAAACAAACTGCACATGCACACACACACACACACACATACACATACACATACACCGCCTGCCAAACACACGCATCACGTGCACGTGCGGTGGAACAGAAGCGCACGCATGGCACGCGCCCCGTAAACACCCGCATACACACCATGCAGATTAAAACCATGCACAGATACGTGCGCGCATGTATGTATGGGCACACCTGCAGGCACACACACACACACACACACACACACACACACAGGCGCGGGGTGTGTTCACAGAGCGGAACTTCCCAGCTTAAAAAAAAACAAAAACAGCTCAAGCTAGGTTTTGAAACAGCTGGTAGCTGGTTGACCAGTTCAGACCAGCTCCATACTCAACATACTCAACATGGTTTGACCGAAGTTTTTCTTTGAAACAGCTGGTAGCTGGCAGTTTCAGGCTGGTCATAGCTGGATTGTACACCCAGGTGGACACATTTAAAAAAACCATAATAATAATAATAATAATTTCTCTCAAGAGAAAGTCATTTATACGATTAAAACGGTCTCACAGCTCTCTCAGTGGGGTTTACCGACAGCACTGCAGCGAACAGTGAGCAAGGGATAATCCATAACAAACCTGTCCAATATTTCATGGATAATTGTTGTACTCAGGGCTAGAACTGACCCAGAAAATTGGTTCAGAACTACAAAAGTAGACAAAATGCCAATAGTGCTACAGGCATCGTGCCACCGCGACCATACTTCCAGTGTAATTTATTATTATTATTATTATTATTATTATTACTGAACATGAACGTGTTTCGCTGGCTCCGTACTTTACAGTCATTCGTGCTTTGTCAGGAGCAGGAGCAATTTTTGAGCACTGACGTAAGTAAAGTAACATGGTAACTCCTTTCCAGGGAAAAACTTGAATTGTGCGCATACATTTACAAGTTTTCGTTTGGAGCCATTTGTGATTGCGCGGATTAAACCGTGCCTGTCAACACATAACATTACATTAGCCACAAAAACCTAAAAGCGTAAGTAAGAACTCTTGAATTACATCGTTAAACAACCGATTAGAAGACAGTCGGAACGCATTTTCAAACCAGTAGCCTTTTTTACGCACAGATATGTACTATAATATAATAATAATTTTCTTGTTTGATGAAAAAAGCCAAGCATGCATTTCAAAAAACGTTAAAAATACGTTTTTGTAGTACCGAATATCAAGCTTATTTTGAAAAGCAGGCGAACGACTTCAGAACCGGGCAGAAGGCACTCATTGCATTGCACGGGATATTTCTGCATTTTTCCGCATTTTTTCCACAGCCCCACTAAACGACAAAACAGACGGGGGAGAAGGGTTATATTAGGCTACCTTTGATTCCTGTTGGCTGATGCTGGACGACGGTGATTTAGGCAACTCGAGCTGCTCCCGTTCGTTCTCTTTACCGACGCTGTTCTCCGGGATCACGTTTGCCGGTGGAATCATATTTCATCTGTTTGTTTGTTTGTTTGTTTCGTTGACTTCTTTCTTTTTTTAAATCGGCGTCGCCGACCGTCTCGCCTCTTCTGTCGCGTAGGCTGCTCCCCGCACTGTCTGGTGGTCTACGCTTTTCTTACATGTTGCTTCTGTGAAAGACCACTGTCAGAGAGCACCCAACTTAGTACACGAGTGCCCCGCGATGTCTGTTTTTAGCAGCAGGTTGTTGACAAGCTCCGTGCAGAGGATGCAAAAGAAACACTATCCGAAAGTTATAAACAAAAACTTGACTAATGAAAACAACGTAAACAGTGAGGAGACATTAATCTTGAAATTTGTAATCATGTGTCTTCATCAAGGAAAAAAAAATCCTTTTACTTTTCCGTACTTTCCGTACACGCGTGGACCAGCCCGCCAGTTAGCCTATCGCGCTAGGCGCGATATGAGCTTGTGGTATCGTGATAAGGATAGCGATTTGAGCAGATCAGATAGCTGCGACAGTCACTTTGTCAGTAGGCGTGTGGGAGGGTGCGCGTGTGATGGTTTTGGGAGGAGTTTCGCCTCGACAAGACTGGCAGGGCTTTGAAAGCACTTCGGACATTCGATTCAACCACTGCTTGCGTAACTCATTCCTGGAGTTATGCAGTCAAGATCGCCAATTACACTTTGTTATTATGACTAAGTCTGTGATATTGGGATCTAATTCGGCTTTTGTTTTGCCATTTTTACTGTTTAATGTGTCTAAGGTGTGTGTGTGTGTGTGTGTGTGTGTGTGTGTGTGTGTGTGTGTGTGTTTGAATTACCACCGATCATGATTAGGATAACCGGGTCGTTTTTAAACCCGAAAGGATATAAATAATATAAACTGTGGGCTCCAGCCTTGGAAGTCCTTCGGCACGCGGCCACGCCCACACTGACATAAACACTCCCAACAGTGGAATACTAGCAGTCCGTGAACGTTAGAAAGTGCGTCAGGCCACAGACGTACATAAACACCCACAACGCCCATTATGAAGCATAATCACTTCTAAATGACGTACCGGCACGGACTGGAAATGGCTATTAAGAAGAAGGGAGGCGGGTGGGGTTGGCGCAGGACTGCAATTAAGGTTCACTAATAACGCTAACGCGACCGGAGCGCCTATTGATTGACTGGTCGAAAGACCAAAAACAGTGAAAGCATTTCAAACAGCACACTCTGACATAACTAATGGTTTTATCGGGAATATTCAGCTTGTACTTCCATTTCAGGGAAATAGCGATCTTCAGCTTCAACATCTTCAACATGCGCATGCTCAATTAGACAAATCAGCTGAACCTGCATCTAAGGAAATTTGACATAATGATACTGTGTGTTAAACATGGATGGTACAGTCTTAAGATCATACTTAAGTATGTGCCAGCTGGATAGCTGAGTAGAGAGTTTGTGTTTTGTTGTGTGTTCCAGACAGTGTATCATATGTGTGTGCAGTAACCTATATGTGTATGTGTGTGTTTGCTTGTGTGTGTGTGTGTGTGTGTGTGTGTGTGTGTGTGCTGATACTGAACTATGATAATCACTAAGATATGTTTGCATCCAGTGGCAAAATGTGATGTGATAGCATGATATCACGATGCCACGCTACCACCACTGGTTGTTAGGATAAGACCTTCTAGCAGTTGATGTCTAATGGTTTTTTTCAGGCTTTTGACCTTTTAGCGCAGTAGTATAGTCAATCCACTCCACTTTAATTAAACCACGGGAGCTCACATTTAACAGAAAATAATGGGAGGATTCTCACCAATAATCTGTCTGTTGCTAAATGGCCAGTAAATCTGACTGTGCTCCCTGGGCCAAATGAGCACATTGAGGTCCAGGATTTCATCATTTTAAAGGTACAACAGGTAATTTCGGACTTCTAACGGTCAAGAGAGGAATTGCAGCAACAAACACCCTCAAACCATAACACTGTTTATCCCTCCCCCTTCTCTCTGAACGCGCTGATTGCGAGCTTGAATTATTGTACAGCTGCACAATGTTTTGGTACAGGGTGTCGGTCCATCAACGGTTATATTTTGAAACCCGAATTGTAAGGACTACAAACACAGGCAGAGAGTGAGTCAACATGTCAGTGAGGCTTTTTCAACGAAAAACAAGTGGTCTTGTAACAGTGTTTTAATACAAAAATCTTACCTACCAAAAATGCGCAGTAATGCAGTTTGTGGCGTCTGAGCATTAGCGGTTCTGAATGAGGACAGCGAAAGGTAAACTAAAAATGAAGCCATTTACACATACACTGATAATAATTCATGAACACCTTTTTGTGAAATTATTTGCGGTGTAAAACGTTTATTCATTTTGCATTAAGCTGCTGTTTTACATAAAGTCTCACTGCATCATCACACACACACACACACACACACACACACACACACACACACTCACACACACACACACACACACACACTCACACACACACACACACACACACACACACACACACACACACACACACACACACACACACACACACACACCAGTGCTGAATTTTGTCTTGGCAGAATAATCTTGTTTTTCATCATATTGGGATTGAGTTGATGGATAGTCAACCTTATAGTGATAATTATTATTATCATCATCGACATCTTGCGTCGTTTATCGTCAGTATCATCATCATCCTCATTATTATCAGTGTGATCATCGTCAGCGTCAATAGCATCATCATCTTCATCATTGTCAGCATCATCATCTTCATCATCAGGGCACATTTCATCCCCTGAGTAATTTACCCCTCTCTGCTTTTAAGGGACAGAGCCTATGAATGCCAACGTCACCTCACCCCCCCCCCCCCCCCAGGGCAACCCCAGTGGACACCAGAGGTATTACCAGTTCATTAAACCTCTGATACCAACAAGCACATTTCTCCATTGAAGTCTGTTCAAAACTGCATTTAAAAACAATAGTGGATAGTTACATATTATAATAATATGCTGTTTAGCTGACGCATTTATCATTTAATGACTTACAGTCGATAAGACTAAACAGGAGATAATACCCCATGGAGCAATGCGGGGACATCTGCATGCTTTTATGCATTTGGTTGCTGCCACGTGATTGGCTGATTAGATATTTGCATGAACATGCCGGTCGGTGTACAGGTCTACCTAATAAAGTGCTCATTGAGTGTACAGTGTATCTCAATGGCAGAAGCAACAGCTGTGGGAGAGGAGGAGCACAGTCTGCTCACACAGACCAGGTGGGCTGTTTGCCCCTCAGACTTTAACTCTAACTGCGTTCATAGTGCGACCTGGCTGGGCTCCAGACGGGAGGTGAGACTCCTCTATCCCTGTCGAAGCAGTCCTATCTGGGCTGTTCGCACATGCACTCACCCTCCCTCCCTCCATCTGCTCAAACCAGAAAACCTGAGGTAAAGAAGTGTGGTGGCATGGAATTAATTAACGTGTTAATATGCAGGTACACCGGCAAGCACACACACACACACATGCATGTGTACACAGGCATGCACACGCACACGCATGTATGCGCACACACACACACACACACGCTCATATACACATACACACAGAATTTTGGAGTGGTTCATCTTTTGCTGAAAAAAAAAATCCTGTAAATTGTGTTTCCGCTACCTGCCGAAAATGTGACATTCACACCTTTTGAGTATCACACTGCAGCAGAGAGACACCAACACAACACCTGGGAATAGATCAATATAAAATGAGAGAGAGAGAGAGAGAGAGGGAGAGTGAGCGAGAGATGGGGAGGGAGAGAGAGAGAGGGTGAGAGAGTGAGCAAGAGACGGGGAGGGAGAGGGAGAGAGAGAGAGAGTGAGCGAGAAAGAGAGGGAGGGAGGGAGTGAGCTAGAGATGGGGAGGGAGTGAGAGAGGGAGGGTGAGTGAGAAAGAGAGAGAGAGGGAGAGTGAGCGAGAAATGGGGAGGGAGAGAGAGAGGGTGAGAGAGTGAGCAAGAGACGGGGAGGGAGAGGGAGAGAGAGAGAGTGAGCGAGAAAGAGAGGGAGGGAGAGAGTGAGCTAGAGATGGGGAGGGAGTGAGAGAGGGAGGGTGAGTGAGAAAGAGAGAGAGGGTGAGAGAGTGAGCAAGAGACGGGGAGGGAGAGGGAGAGAGAGAGAGTGAGCGAGAGACGGGGAGGGAGAGGGAGAGAGCGAGGGTGAGCGAGAAAGAGAGGGAGGGAGAGAGTGAGCTAGAGATGGGGAGGGAGAGAGAGAGAGGGAGGGTGAGTGAGACAGAGAGAGGGAGGGAGAGACGAGGAGGGAGAGAGAGAGAGGGAGGGTGAGTGAGAAAGGGAGGGAGGGAGAGAGAGAGAGGGAGAGAGAGGGTGAGCGAGAGAGCGATGGGGGGCAGGGAGAAAGCGACAGAGAGAGATAGAAAGAGCGGTGGAGGGTGTGAAAGAGGGAGAGAGGCAGAGAAGGAAAGAGAGAGAGAAAAGGGAGTGAAATGCAGAGGGACAGAGAGAGAGAGGTTCGAAAAACACGAGTGAGAAGGAGAGAGAGAGAGGGGGAGTCAAAGAAGACAAAAGGACAGAGAGGGAGAGAGAGATGGAACGCTGTAATTTCCATTTTAGCGGCCGTCTGTAACTGAGCCCAGCGTGCGGCAGCGATGTGGGGCCCCCGTCCAGCAGAGACGGGCTAAATCATGCATGAGGCGGTCCTTTCACAGGGAGGGTCTGGGTAATGCTGGCCACGAGGGGACTGGAGGTGTGAATCTCGCTACGGCAACGAGCCCTGGGGGGGGGGGGGGTTAAACTAATTCATCCCTAATCAGTTAGCCTGCAGCGGTCGCCAGATATTAGTGGGGAGGGAAGGGGAAGGCACTCCCCCTCTAATGCATGTGACGAGTGATTTGCCTGCCCTGTCGGGTGTAAACATGGCAACCCTGTGTCGGGTCTTAGGGAAAAAAAAAGAGGGAAATCAGATTACATTACATTACATTACATTACATTGTGTGATTGAATTAATAAGGTACATGACTGACAGTTTGTAGTGGCCACTTCCGTCATGCACACCATTCGCAAGAAATCAGCGAGACTTTGAAATTCAGAAAAATAACTGAAGCTGTCTCAGGGTTTACTGAATCAAGTGTTTCACCAACTCTCTCCGGGGAATGTTTTTTTTGAATAATAGGTTGGTTTCCACCACTCCACAGAGAGTATTTCTCAAACTCATTAATTGATGTATTTATTTTCAACAGGTATGAGTTTATATCGGACCTGCATCCCTTTGTGGTGCAAGCAGGAGAAAGATGGAGAGTGTGTGAGCCAATTTTTGAACTGTTGTTCCTCATCACGCGCACGCACACACGCAAACACGCAAACATATGGATGCCCTCAACAGCTCGCAGCTGATAACAGGGTTTAGAGAGTCAAACTCATTTGTCAATGAACAGCAGAATAAGTGTGATACGTCTGTGTGAGGCTGAAAATGGAACATGTCAAAGATTCTGGAAAAAATGGCTCTCCGGCTGTTTCATTGGTCCTAACGTTGAAGTCTGTTCACAACACTTAGGATCATTCATTCATTCATTCATTCATTCATTATCCTCACCCGCTTATCCTGAACAGGGTCGCAGGGGGGCTGGAGCCTATCCCAGCATACATTGGGCAAAAGGCAGGAATACTCCCTGGACAGGTCACCAGTCCATCGCAGGGCACACACACCATTCACTCACACACTCATACCCACGGGCAATTTAGACTCTCCAATCAGCCTAACCTGCATATCTTTGGACTGTGGGAGGAAACCGGAGTACCCGGAGGAAACCCACGCAAACACGGGGACAACATGCAAACTCCACACAGAGAGGACCCGGCCAACCGGGATTCGAACCCAGGAACTCCTTGCGGTGAGGCGGCAGTGCTACCCACTGCACCATCCGTGCCGCCCACTTAGGATTATGTGAAATGTTTGTATCAGATTTATCAATTCTATTAAGATTCTATCAGATTTTTGTCAGGTATATTGTGTGAGGATCACATCCAAGCTTTTGAAATGAAGCTGGGACCATTTCTTCACTTGAACTACGTGCTGGGAATGCCCTTAATAAAGGTCTCCACATACTGTTAGTGTGTGAGTGTGTGTGTGAGTGAGTGTGTGTGTATGTGTGTGTGAATGTGTGTGCGTGTGTGTGTGTGAGTGAGTGAGTGAGTGAGTGAGTGAGTGAGTGAGTGAGAGAGAGTGTATGAGTGTGTGTCTGTCTGTGTCTGTGTGTATGTGTGTGAGTGTGTATGTGTGTGTGTGTGTGTGTGTGTGTGTGTAGGCCTATAGCTATGCTCAGTCCTCACAGTTGTCTTTGTATTCTGAATAACACGCCAAGGTGAAATGTTCATGCATGTTTCTCATGACTGCAAACAGGACCGCTATTCAACCCGAACGCAATCATCATCGAGCTTGCTGTGGTTTCCTTGAACCTGGTTGTCTGCAGAAGGCACGTGTCAGGGTGGAAGCCGGAGCGCTTGCTGTGAGCAGGACTGGCTTAATGGATTCTTTGCCCAGACTCTTGAGCTGAAATGAAGTCGACTAAATGCAGCCTTTTGAGTGTCAGCGCATGTTTAGCTGTTTGAATGGAAATAAAGCTTTGCCTCTCTCTGTCAGTGATGGGACAGTCTCTATAGGTATAGCTCATTGTTGTTGTGAAAGAGGATGGTGGGGGGCTGGGGGGGTCTGCTATGTCAGCCACATGAAGCTGAATTCAGGAAGCTGAATCACGGGATCACTGGCCTGGAGATTTTTGGGGGCAGATTGACCTTTCATCTTTGGAATCTCATTTATTGTTGCCTGTGGGGGCTCACCATTAGCCCGTGTCTGTGTGTGCTCGTGTGTGTGTTTGTGTGTGTCTGTGTACGTTTGTGTGTGTGTGTGTGTGTGTGTGCTCGTGTGTGTGTGTGTGTGTGTGTGTGTGTATTTGCGTGTACTGTCCTAACAGACACTCCCAAGAGTGCAGGTTAATGCCATTGGATTACCCGTTGTGTACTCGATATAAAAAAAAACCCCCCACACAGAACAGCCAGAAGTGCTGAATTATGGACGAGCTGTCGATGCGCATCGGGGGAAGGGGGGTTCGTCACATTCTGAGTGTGACGCTGCCGAGGCCTCCAGCTGTCAGTCACACGGAGTCTGCGCTGGTTACGGATGAAAATAAATGTGTGGAGTCTGCTGAGATCTAATAATATTTCAGTGGCTGTACATGAGATATTGAGGGAAACAAAGCAACAATGGAAAAGCTTAAAAGGTAAGCTTCAGCTCATCTCCAGTGTGCCGCGTCAATAACCTTGATACAGACATATTACGGGGGAAATACTGACAAGATCAATGGCGATTCAGTACCACACAATGTCATAGAGGATGCATCTCACTAGACATAGGAGCTGTGAGAATGGTAATGCAGTAGTAATAAACAAGAAACGTAATGAATGGATAACATAGAAATAACAGGTATTAGGTGTGTGTGTGTGTATGTGTGTGAGCACATAGGCATGCTTGTGAGAGAGTGTGTGTGTGTATGTGTGTGAGCACATAGGCGTGCTTGTGAGAGTGTGTGTGTGTGTGTGTGTATGTGTGTGAGCACATAGGCGTGCTTGTGAGAGAGTGTGTGTGTGTGTATGTGTGTGAGCACATAGGCGTGCTTGGGAGAGTGTGTGTCTGTGTGTGTGTGTGTGAGTGAACACGTGTGCTTGTATGTGAGAGTGTGTGCGTGCACACACGTATGTGTATGTGTGTGTGTGTTTGGGTGTTTTGTGTACGTGTGTATGTGTCGGTGAGTGTGTGAGCATTTGTGTGTATGTGTGTGTGTGCATACATTTATGTGTGCATGCGTGTGTGTGTGAACGTTTATGTGTGCACGCGTGTGTGTACGTTTACGTGTGCACGCGTGTGTGTGCGTGTGTATGTTTATGTGTGCGTGCGTGTGCGTGCGTGTCCGTTTATGTGTGCACGCGTGTGTATCTTTGTTGACGAGTTGCTCTGAGCCACACATTGCTGCTCCAAGGCTACAGCGAGTTTCTGCCGTTAAGTGGGAATCGAGTTTGGCCTTGGGCTGAATGGATGGCCTGTGCGCTGCGGCGGAGAGGCCATTTTCTCCACTGGGAGACGGTCAGCTGCCATCATCATCAAACATCCTTCAGTACCTGTCCTGGGGACAAAACCATCAACTCCCGTCTGAATTTGTCATTACACACAGCCCGGCTGGGGACAAACCCGGCTCAGATAGCCGTCTGAACAACACGGAAAGATCAGCGCATTCCTTGGCGGGGAGTCTTTTTTTTCCAGAATGTTTGACGTATTAAATGATCCACCTGTGGATCCACCTCTCCCAAACTTCCGCGTCCGTGGCTGACGTGGGCTTCAAACCGACATTTTAAAGAGCCAGGACGTTCCACTTCCAACTCGCGTCCTCGCTTCCTCGCTTCCTCCGTCCTCGATTTCCTTTCCTCGCGTACTCCTCCGACGGGGTGGATTTCGGGAACGAGGAGAGAAGGCAAGGAAAGGGAACCGGCGAGGTAAAAACATAAGCGATTTGAAAAGAGCACAGAATTCACAGACTTGACTTTCCTCCAGAAATGACTGCAACCGGGACAGGGCGGCGAAGAGCCCGTCTCAAAAAGCAGTAATTTCTGGATTAACGAAGGGGTCAGGAGGCGTACTCTGTCACGTCTTCGGAGTGTCAGAGAGGCTGTGGAGTTTGGCGGACTCTCAGCAGAGGCATTAGCTGACGGTGCAGGTCTGTGTCGCACAGAGAAGGGAGTCCAGGCCCATGTCAGTGCCGGCTTTGGCTGCCGGCCAATCAGGGTGGCTCATAACTGCCCCTCATATTGCCCAGGGGAGGAAGGGTTTCGGTCCAGGGATCCTCAAATCCAAATCCAGCCCTGGTTTTCTTTTCTCTCGGGTAACTAACTGAAGAATCGGTGCCATTGATTGGCTAGACTGTGATCACACCTGACTCCTAGGTAAAGGGAGCGTGAACACACCTGACTCCCAGGTAAAGGGAGGGTGAACACACCTGACTCCCAGGTAAAGGGAGCGTGAACACACCTGACTCCCAGGTAAAGGGAGGGCGGAACACACCTGACTCGCAGGTAAAGGGAGGGTGATCGCACCTGACTCCCAGGTAAAGGGAGGGTGGACACACCTGACTCATGTCAGTGCCGGCTTTGGCTGCCGGCCAATCAGGGTGGCTCATAACTGCCCCTCATATTGCCCAGGGTTTCGGTCCAGGGATCCTCCAATCCAAATCCAGCCCTGGTTTTCTTTTCTCTCGGGTAGCTAACTGAAGAATCGGTGCCACTGATTGGCTAGACTGTGATCACACCTGACTTGCAGGTAAAGGGTGGGTGAACACACCTGACTCCCAGGTAAAGGGAGGGTGGTCACACCTGACTCCCAGGTAAAGGGAGGGTGAACACACCTGACTCTCAGGTAAAGGGAGGGTGAACACACCTGACTCGCAGGTAAAGGGAGGACGGAACACATGACTCCCAGGTAAAGGGAAGGTGAACACACCTGACTCGCAGGTAAAGGGAGGGAGGAACATTACGTTACATCAATGTACTCTGATCCCGGCTTTAGTCAGGGCATCTCACCCCATCACACAAGAGCGCCCCCTGTGGGTGACCCGGGTTCCTGCAGTGTATCTGTGGTGGGTGCGTGTCCTGTGCAGTCGGCCGTGCAGCTGAAAGGCGGCTACTCTGATCCGAATTTACAAAGGAGTCCGCAGCGATGGGGAGGAGCAGAGGTCCCCAAAATTACACCCCAGGACCATATGGGGCAGGAATGCTGGGATGGTGTTCAGCCCCGTTCAACCAAAATCTGTTTGAAAATGTGAAGTTATTAACGTCACATTTAGCCGAAGGAAAAACTGCCCTAGCGTGAGTGATGATGAGGGTGAGACGGAGACGTACACAGTGATGTTGGCAGTGTTGCTTCAGAGCAAACGGCTGGAAGATTATGGGCCTTTCAATGAATATTTTGCGATGATTCATAACTCACACTTTTTTGCACATTGCATGGATTGGATCAGACCGTTGCTCTTTGAACAATCGTAGAGATCGAGGACTGATGTGCCATTCCACTCCTGCATCATAACAGGGCCCGCCTGGCACTCCTGTATCATAACGGAGTCCGCCCGGTTTGGCAGATGCTGGAGCTGAACGGTCGAATCCTCCAGTTGCGAGCTGAGGGGTATTTCACAAAGCTGGCTAACACACTAAGCCTGCCTTCTGCAAAAAACTCCTCAAACGTGGAACATGGACTGAAGTAAAAATAGCTGTTCCGGGTTTTACTCAGCGTTGAAGTCTGTGTTCAGGTAGCCAGCTTCCTGTTCTGCTGCCCCAACACATATGGTAAATGGTTGGAATTTATATAGCGCCTTTATCCAAAGCGCTGTACAATTGATGCTTCTCATTCACCCATTCATACACACACTCACACACTGACAGCGATTGGTTGCCATGCAAGGCACCCACCAGCTCGTCAGGAGCATTTTGGGGGTTAGGTGTCTTGCTCAGGGACACAGCCCGGGCGGGGGATCGAACCGGCAACCCTCCGAATGCCAGATGACTGCTCTTACTGCCTGAGCCATGTCGCCCCTTATATGACATGAAGTTCTTTCAATGCCATGCGTAGGACATCAAGAATCACAGCAAATATCAAAATCTTCCGCCTCAATGTTATTTTGTTTCTTTCCTAAATAATATGCATAGGATACTTGTATCTTTTTCTGCTCTTGATGTCTAAAGGTACAATAGGTCATTTCAGACTTCTAACGGTCAAGACAGGAATTGCAGCAACAAACACCCTCAACCCACAACACTGTTTATCCCCGCCCCCTTCTCTGTGAACGCGCTGACGTTGAAACGCCATTGGCTGTGGCAATTACAACCACTTTTCAACCAATGAGCTTGAATTATTGTACAGCTATACAATGTTTTGGTACAGAGTGTCAGGCCGTCAACTGTATATTTTGAAACCCGAATTTAAGGACTATAAACACAGGCTGAGGGTGAGTCAACATGTCAGCGAGCCTTTTTCAATGGTCTTGAAACAATGTTTTGACACAAAAATCGTACCTATTGTACCTTTAAGTGAAAGGCGGACGGTGAACACCCCCCCGGTGTATTTTCAGCCCTGCTAAGTTGGGCATGTGTGAATGACGCGCGTGAGAAGGAGCTTCAGTGCTGGCAGCCTGGCGAACAGCAAACAGCGAGCGCACATGGTGTTTAAAAAAGGGAGGGTGTCCAATGCGTTCGCTACGAAGGAGGCGAAAACATAATAAATGAGGTGTCAGAACTGCAGCTGAGGATGTTTTTCCTCCTGTCTACATCCTCCCTCGCGCCCGTCTTCACCTCAACACACGGAAATATTGTCGATTTCAGACCAGACATTTCTCAGGGGTTTTCGGGGTTCTTCAAGCCAACCCCCATAGGACCACACACGAAAGGTCAATTCAACCCTGAGGCCCCCCCCCCCCCCCCCTTTCATTACATTACATTACATTATTGGCATTTGGCAGACGCTCTTATCCAGAGTGACGTACAACAAAGTGCATACCCATAACCAGGGATAAGTTCGCTGAAAGACCCTAGAGGGAAGTACAATTTCAACTGCTACCTGTACAACAAAGATAAGGACAAGGGCTATTTTTTTTTTTTTTTTTTTTTTTTTTTTTTTTGGAACAAACAAACAAACAAACAGAGCAAAAGTGACCAAAGTTAACTATCCAAACACTGCTTACCTAGCCAACTAAAAATACCGATACACAAAGCAAGTCACAGAGACAACAATTAAGGTTCACAGGGAGGTAGGGAGGGATGGGGAGAGGTGCTGCTTGAAGAGGTGCGTCTTCAGCTTGCGCTTGAAGGTGGGGAGAGATTCTATAGTTCTGACCTCAACGGGGAGTTCGTTCCACCACCGTGGAGCCAGAACAGACAGTAGTCGTGAGCGTGAGGTGGAGGTTCTGAGAGGGGGAGGTGCCAAGCGGCCTGTGGAGGCTGAACGAAGAGGTCTGGCAGGGGTGTAGGGTCTGATGATTTTTTGCAGATAAGCTGGGGAAGACCCTTTAACTGCTTGGAAGGCTAGCACCAATGTTTTGAATTTGATGCGAGCCATGACAGGCAGCCAGTGGAGGGAAGTAAGCAGGTGGGTGACATGTGAGTATTTGGGAAGGTTGAAGACCAGACGAGCTGCTGCATTCTGGATGAGTTGGAGGGGTCTGATGGCAGACGCTGGGAGGCCAGCCAAGAGGGAATTGCAGTAGTCCAGGCGGGACAGAACCATCGCTTGGACCAGGAGCTGGGTCGAGTAGGGGGTGAGAAAGGGGCGGATTCTCCGTATGTTGTAGAGGAAGAACCTGCAAGACCGGGTCACCGCCGCAATGTTCTCAGAAAGGGACAGTCTGCTGTCCATCACCACGCCGAGGTTCCTTGCACTGGGTGACGGCGTGAGTGTGGTATCCCCGAGAGAAATGGAGAGATCCAGATGGGGAGAGGTATTAGCAGGGATGAATATCATTTCAGTTTTACCTGGGTTGAGCTTTAGATGGTGGTTGTCCATCCAGCTCTGGATGTCCCTCAGGCAAGCAGAGATACGGGCAGAAACCTGTGTATCAGATGGTGGGAATGAGATGAGGAGTTGGGTATCGTCCGCATAGCAGTGGTAGGATAGCCCATGTGCAGTGATCACAGGGCCAAGGGAGCGAGTGTAGAGAGAAAAAAGAAGTGGGCCAAGGACTGAGCCCTGGGGAACTCCTGTGGCGAGGGGCCGAGGTGTCGATACCGAACCAGCCCAGGCAACCTGGAAGGAGCGAGGTAGGACTCAATCCAGTCCAGGGCTGTGCCACAGATGCCCGTTGCTGACAGGGCAGACAGGAGGATGGAGTGATCCACAGTGTCGAGGGCAGCAGAGAGATCTAGAAGAATGAGGATAGAGGAGAGGGAGGCTGCTCGTGCGGCATGAAGTGACTCACTGACGGAGAGGAGCGCAGTCTCTGTCGAGTGGCCCGATCTGAAGCCAGACTGATGGGGGTCTAGCAGGTTGTTGTTAGAAAAGAAGGAAGAAAGTTGAGTAGAAGCGGCTCGTTCTATAGTTTTAGAAAGGAAAGGAAGAAGAGATACCGGGCGGTAGTTCTGGATGATGGAGGGATCCAGGGTAGGCTTTTTTTTCCCTCATCTGATCTTCGATGTGACCTCTGTGTCACTGTAGGAGGATTAATGTGGTCAGTTTTACTGTGAGAGATTGCCTGCTGACGCATATTACATCATACTGATAACTGAAGTACGGTCCCACCTATATATTCACAGTTATCTGGACTAGGGTCCCACCCACCCATACTTGAGGTATATTCACAGTTATCTGAGGTAGGGGTCAGGTGGGACTGTTTACCTGAGTAAACAGGTACTCACATGCGGATTTCTTTTTTACAGATTTGTCTTTTTCAATCTTTCAAAAATAATTGCCATACTTACAGTCTGCATGTGCGTGCATAGCCTACCACAGGTGATTCCTATGCTTATAGCCTACCACAGGTGGTTGGGGCAGCCTATAGCCTAGTGGCTTACAGACTGGGACTGGGAAGGTTTGGTGATTCAAGCCCTGTTGAAGCCACAGTACGATTCGTGCAGTTGTCGGGCCCTTGTGCAAGGCCCTTATCCCCACATTGCTCCGGGGGGGGATTGGTCCCTGTTTAGTCTAATCAACTGGAAGCATCAGCTAAATAAATGTAATGTCTACTGCATCAGCTGGGCTTTTGCACGTTCGGCTGCAGACGGTGCCATCGTCAGGCGATGACAGACGACAGGAAAAATGATATTAAAAAGCGTGACAGCGTGGCGTTGCAAATTCACGTTTCGCTTCTTCTTTAATCATCTCCCGACCAATCACATCTTCACACAGACTCAGGCTCAACAATGGTGTGTGTGTGTGTGTGTGTGTGTGTGTGTGTGTGTGTGTGTGTGTGTGTGTGTGAAGGGACAACAATAACAACTCACTGCTGCCATTTCCCAAAAGATCATTATTTGGAAAATAGGATCGAAACACAGATGAGTGAATGGGGAAAAAGATGATCTGTGTTTTGGAGTCATTCACAGTACCGCTGTGTAGAGGAAGTAAAGATGATCTGTGTTTTGGAGTCATTCACAGTACCGCTGTGTAGAGGAAGTTGCCAGAATTAAAGTGAGAAACGATCCGTAACGCCTGAATCGTGACAAATCTGTTCAGCGTGTAGGTTCTGACCTGAGGGACACTGCTATTTCACCACGTTCTGACTTACAGAATGGCTTGCAAAGGCATCACAATGCAACAGCCAATCAGAAGCGACCCAGGCCCTCCTATTTTATGTGCTAAACCAGACGCTGTATTCTCCAGGGCAGCCTTTCTCAAACTTGTTTGTGCTGGGGCCCAGTCATATTTGACTTTGGCGTTTCAAGGCCTGGTAGGTATTCAGCAGCACATGACGGCCAGAATTCAGATAATGATAGTCGGCCGAAACGCGACTGCAGGGCAGAATCACAAGACAGTTCCAAAAGTTTATCCTGCATCACAGGTGGCGGATCACTGTTCTCGGGATTGGCGAATGGATCTCGGACCCATTGTTTCTCTGAGAGATGTAATTTTGAAGGAAAGTACTTCTCGAAGTGACGCAGAGTTTCGGTAAGGTGTTGAACGATGATAGCTGTCACCGGCCCCAGGCAGACACCTTCAACATCAGCTAGGGATGACAGACAGTCGAACATGTCGTAAACACCCCGGCTGACCCTGTCGCTCCAGACTGACAGTTTTTTTTTTAAAGGCCATGATTTTATCATTGGCCTGGAAGGCATTGCATGATTTCCCTTGGATAGACAAGTTGAGGGCATTTAAATGCTGCAAAATGTCAGAGAGGTAAGCCAACTTAACTACCCAGGACTCATTACGCAGATGCTCAGCCAGACTAGATTTTTTACTATCCAAGAATGCCCCGATCTCATGCCTCAACTCGAACACTCGGCTTACCACCTTACCCCGAGACAGCCAGGAGGAGATGCGTGTGTTCGGCGCCCATCTCTTCACATAGAGATGTGAACATCCTGGAGTTAGATGCATGGGCTCAAATGTAGTTCACGCATCGGACCACTTGATCCAAGACCTCATGCAGCTCTCGGGATAGACGCTTTGAGGCAATTATGCAGTGCGCTGCCTGGACCGAAGGTGCTACTGCTTTCACCCGAGTAACAATGCCGTTGTGCCTCCCTGTCATAGCTGCAGCCCCGTCAGTGCAAACCCCGACACAACGATCCCACAGCAACCCACGGCCTCTGATATACTCACCCAACACACGGAAGATTTCCCCAGCAGTTGTATTTAATGGTAACTCTTTACAACACAGAAAATCTTTGTGGAAGCGCCCCCCATGGGCATATCTGATGTACACCAGACGCATGGCCAGATGTCGGTGCTCTCGTCTAGCTGCAGAGCGAACCGGTCCGACAATCTAACCCTCTCGACAATCTGGGCTTCAAGGTCCTCTGCCATGTCACCAATTCTCCGCCAGACAGTGTCATTTGAGAGGGGGATCTCTTTGACTTTGGCTGCAGCAGCTGGACCTAAGACCTCAGCACAAGCACTGACTAAGGATGGCATAACTCGCTTCTCCCCCATCGTAAACGGTGCCTGACATTTTGAGATGTGGCGCTTTTGCTAACTTTTCATTTGCAGTGAAATTTGTTTTAAGCACAGTTGCTTGGTTGGCCAATTAATCTCTCTTTCTTTTAAAAAAATCTTCTGGTTTGTCTTTTAAGTGGGGATGTTGAGTTTCTAAATCCCGGCGCAATTTCGATGGCTTCATTGCCTCATTGCTTAGCATTGCCTGGCAAATAACACAGATGGGTTGGGGGGGAGAAGAATTGTTGGACACAAAGCCGAATTTGATGTAATTTTGGTCATAATTTCGAGTAAATGGGTGATGTTTCTTTGCCGGTGGTTCATTGGGAACATCAGGTGTAGCATTAGTAGGTGCAGCAGGTTGCCTTTTAAAGAAACCCTTGATGCTAGCTGGAGCCTATCCCAGCATACATTGGGCGAAAGGCAGGAATACACCCTGGACAGGTCGCCAGTCCATCGCAGGGCACACACACCATTCACTCACACACTCATACCTACGGGCAATTTAGACTCTCCAATCAGCCTAACCTGCATGTCTTTGGACAGTGGGAGGAAACCGGAGTACCCAGAGGAAAGCCACGCAGACACGGGGAGAACATGCAAACTCCGCACAGAGAGGCCCCGGCCGACGGGGATTCGAACCCAGGACCTCCTTGCTGTGAGGCGCATAGACAGTAAAATAAATGGAATTTTGAGTGGAGGAAGGGACCGGCAGCGACCTCTCCACGGACCGGCACCAGTCTGCGGCCCATAGACTGAGAAACGATGCTCTAGGGATTTGTTTTAAAGGTACAATAGGTACAATTTTTGTGTTAAAACATTGTCACCAGACCATTGTAAATCCCTTCCTATCATTGAAAAAGGCTCACTGACATGTTGACTCACTCACCCTCTGCCTGTGTTTATAAAATATAAATCACAATATACATAGATATACATATACACAGACAGCCCGACATTCTGTACCAAAACATTGTATAGCTGTACAATAATTCAAGCTCATTGGTTGAAAATTGGTTCTTCTTGCCACAGCCACTTGCCGCATTTCAACGTCAGGGCATTTACAGAGGCGTTCCTCTCTTGACTGTTAGAAGTCCAAAATTACCTATTGTACCTTTAACAAGATGCGCAGCAAAATAACTCAGGCCGATTACATTATTATTATTATTATTATTATTATTATGGTATTATTTCAAAATTGGCTGAATTGCATGTTCTGGGGTAACTGGGGGCAGCATGCTGGCTAGAGGCTAAGTCACTTGACTGGGATCCAGACCATTGGCGAAAGCTGAAAGCCATCAACCTTACCCGAAAGCGACTTACAGTTGATTAGACTAAGCAGGGGCTAATACCCCTGGAGCAATGTGGGGTTAAGGGCCTTGCTCGAGGGCCCAACAGCTGATCTTATTGCAGCTACACTGGGGCTCTAAGTACCACCAACCTTCCAGATCTTAGACAAGCTTCTCAGCCACTAATAGTATCTACATGGCACTTTTCAAAACCAGGGCTACAAAGGTTTCTGGGCACAGGCAGTGCATGCACAAGTCCCTGTTTAGTGTTGACCATGTAACCTTGTAGGAAGAGAGAAAAAATCAAAGAAAAAAATAAACATGTCCTCTCACTCATTTTATGAAGTGCAGAAAAGGACTTAATTGCTATTCAATAAATCTCTACTGTATTCTGTAATACAGTATTTCTCATGTAAGCAAATGGACAGTTATATCCGCCGGTCATTCACTGACCACAGCTTTTTAAGGTGCAGTAGGTAATTTCAGACTTCAACAAACACCCTCAAACCACAACACACTGTTTATCCCCTCCCCTTTCTCTGTACACACTCCCAAAAATCATACATATTGTACCTTTAAGCATGCACGCACTGATACACTGTAGGGTAAAACATCTCCGGATAAGAGTGTGCGCTGAATGTGATTTAGTATTGAGCACTGAGAGAGGATATGTTTGAGTCCATTCAAAAATACAGTTCAAAAAGGCAGGGTGCTGGTCAATGTGTTTGCTGTTGTTTCCGGTAAAGACCCTGGTCACATGTCCATCTATGGACCACAACCACTTCCCGTGGTTGTGACTTCACCGTAAGACCGGCCCTAAAGTTCTCAGAATTCACTCATTACACCGACTCTCATATGCAATTTCAGTTTCACCCCCTTGCTTTCATCATAATTCATTTCTTTTTTTGGACACTTCATTTTTAATGCAGTCATTCAGAGCCGAGTGCCCCACTGTAACCCAGACTGCAGGCCAAGCAGAAATGAGCCATAACTCACCAACAGAAAAGTGTCTCACAGACAATGGGTGTCTGCATTTTTAAAACAGGTACATCTCACAGACAATGGGTGTCTGCATTTTTAAAACAGGTACATCTCACAGACAATGGGTGTCTGCATTTTTAAAACAGGTACATCTCACAGACAATGGGTCTCTGCATTTTTAAAACAGGTACATCTCACAGACGAAGGGTGTCTGCATTTTTAAAACAGGTACATCTCACAGACGAAGGGTGTCTGCATTTT
>NC_083760.1:89633850-89658850 GCF_963514075.1 Conger conger | reverse complement strand
TAAAGGCATAAGAGATTTCCCTCTTTCTGCCTTTTTTTTTAACATTACATTAATGTCATACGCTTTTATCCAGAGCGACATTCAGTTGATTAGACTAAGCAGGAGACAATCCTCCCCGGGAGCAATGCAGGGTTAAGGGCCTTGCTTAAGGGCCCGACGACTGTGCGGATCTTATTGCGGATACACCGGGATTAGAACCACCGACCTTGCGTGTCCCAGTCATGCACCTTAACCACTACGCTACAGGCCGCGCCTTTGAAGAGAGAAAGTGGAGGGAATTTTTTCATGCCTTTTTTGGACTTGATGTTGCGCTTCTTTGGCCTCCCCTCCCTCAAACACACAGAGGAACAAACCTGCGTCTTGGGAAAATAAAAAGGAAAAGACTCATCAATCAGAAACACCCTTCTGACCACATGCGAAGGCTTCATTCCTTTATAAGGGCCAGGCCAGACGGACATCCAGTGAGATTTCACAAAAAACAACTCGCAGTAACAAACATCCGATTACAGTGTATGAGTGTTTACAAAGACCAGGTTCCCCAGCGCGGCCCTCCCTGCCTGCTTAACCCAGGGCGCCAGGACTCTGACTTTAAAAGGAAAGGGAGTAGAAATTGGAAGGAAAAACGGTTTACAGTATCAAACCGACAACTTCTGTCTAATCTCTGCCTCCCCCCTGCCACCCTCCCTCTCAATCCGTACACAAGCAAGAGATGAACTGGACTACAAAGAAATGATTCTTCTCACACATCAAAGGCAAGAAGAATGAATCACGTCTGACATTTTCGGAGGGCTCATTTCTGCAGACGCAGGAGATCGCGGCTTGTTGGATGCTGCCCTGGGCGGGACTGTTCTGAATAATTCCTGTGTTGAATCACATGACATTTGTGAAATGTTTACACGCCGCCATTTCACGGTCACACTGTCCTCAGAACCTACACAAACGCGTGACGATTAACCAGCATTACAATGCACAAAGCACTCTGAAATATTAGTCAACGCATTTACAATTGTGACCAGTGGTGGCATGTGTTAAGTGCATGCATACTGTACTGAGAGCAAGTACTTCATCAGTTGAAGTGACTTACGCTTAATAATATTGCTTTGCAACCACGACCTGAAGCGTTATGAAGTAAATTCGATTACTTTTTTTATTTTTTCCCTTCGGTTTTGAGCGTGACATCTGAGACGACTGCGTTTTTGCATCATAAATTGACACAGTTCTCGTACTGTCAGGAATAGATTTTGGACAATCGTCGAGTTCAGAACACCTTCTGGAATAAGGTCTAGCTGGGCTCACTGTCCAGGGAAATCACATGTGTGATCTTACACCTGAAAATCACATATGAGTGACCTTACACCTGAAAATCACATATGTGTGATCTTACACCTGAAAATCACATATGAGTGACCTTACACCTGAAAGGTGAAATATGCTGCTTCATCACACCACTACGGCAGGACAATATCTGACCTGATTCAAAGTTCATTATAACATAGTAATATATTTTTATTATCATTTGTACATTAAAACACATACAACTGACTATAATCATTTTTTGTTGGTAAAAAATGTAATTTAGGCCTACATCCTGAAGTTGCTTTATATGTGTAAGCTGTACAGTGAATACTGCAACTTAGCTTGTACAAACTAAGGCTACGACATACACTGCACTGTGTATGGACACAACAAGCAGAACCCTACAGAAAAAATATTGTGGCTACCATTAAATTAACATTGTTACTCAATTTGCAATGTTGTTAGAATGCCTGTACATTTTCGGACCTATTGCACATTTCCAGGTGCACAAGCGGCAAAAAAGATCATTTTCTTTGAAAGAGATCCTGCCTCTTTTGTTAGAGTTCCCTTGTGCCACCCCTGCTCGGAGCTCGGAGTGGGCTGTACCCTTGGCATCTCCATCCCACCAATTAAAGGAAGTCTTTTTCTCTTACTCAGTGGATTTCCATTGGCTGTTGCCAGGATACCCGTTTCTGATTCCAATTGTGATGTCACTTCAAATGGTTAAAAAATATATATTCAGGAGTCCATTTGGCAACTAGGATTTTGCATCTGCACGAGCACAAGGATAAAGAAGAAGAAAGCTTCCCACGTGCTGCAGTAGATACAAATAAAAATTATTCTTCCTAGAGTTGACTTATGCTCACTGAACATGGTGCAAGCCAACAGATTTTTTATTTTTTTTAAATGGAGAAACTGTGAGCGCAAAACACTCCCTGCTGGCTACAGCGGGCGGGTCGGTACTGTACGTTCCCATCAGTGTGAGCCCAGAGGATTAATTCTTGGGAACATATGGAGGAGGATCCGATTAAAATGGTGGATGGGATGAACGGAGAGAAAACTCCAATGGAGAGAGCTCTCACTTTCATAGACACACACTGTGAATAAACACCAACAAAACCCACCGAACAGCAGTTATCAGGGTGGAAAACTGTGAAAGAACATGGCGCTAGCACTTATTAAAAGCAACACTACAGCATCGTACTGGGCTGATCCGAGAGCCAAACGATGTTGTAAAAAGGCAGAAGTAACTTCCATATGCTTCGACTAGTCGGGCGCAAGAATCTTTCTGAAACAACAGTACCATTGCCAGTGAAAGGCAGGCTGGTCAGGCTCATAGTGTGATAAGGTTACAAGCTTGACAAGTGCTGTTAGCCTCGAAAAAAGGTTAGCCAGCTGATCTAGCTGCCTGACGCTTAAAGTAAATGCAAATCTAGGTTTCACAACATGGGAAATGTAACAATACGTGTCTGCCAGGCATGAACACACGTACGCAGCAAGCCGACAGGTGATAAACTGCAGAGAAATTCAACCCTTCAAATTTCACAACGAAACACTCTCCACGGCACCTCTCCGGGTCAAATGCTTGTTGATTCAGTGATGAAAAAAATCTAAACCGTTCCAGCATTCACAGGCAAGTGCTCTCCTAATGAGGAAATGCCAAACAATAAATAAATAAAAAGGTTGAAGGTCTTGGGGGAATAAAAGGCATTAAATTATCAAAAGTAGAAGTGCAATTGAGCACATGAAGCTATTCGCCAGTCAAAACACAAAGTGGAGAATTGATAGAATTGTTTTCTATTTATTTGCTGTGTTATTTATTAATTTACTGCACTACTGTATTCAACTTTTTTCTGTTCTGAGAGTTTCCTGCTCTATCGAGCTCATGGTAAAATGTTAAATTGCTTGCCTGTATATTTAATTTAATCCAGTGCGCTTTACAATTAATTCATTTATTCACTCACACTCAAACAGTGAAAGGTTCATTGGGAGCTGGGTGACTTGCTCAGGGACACTTCGACACGCCCAGGGTGGGAGATCAAACCGGCAACTTGCCAACTACCAGACAACCATGGCTGAGCTAAAGCACTGTGCAGGCATTCCCAAAGCTAATCATGCTGAGAGCCTTAAACTTAATGGAGGTCAAATTAGACGCCCGAGATTCCCACTGAGATCTTCCTAGGCTGGGAGGAATTCACTGCACACCAATTTACACTCTCACACACACACACACACACACACACCCCAACACACACACAAACTCACACTCACAGACACACACCCCAACACACACACAAACTCACACACACATATGCACATGCACAAACACACACTCACAGACACACTCACTCACTCTCACACACACACAAACTCACACTCATACTCACACACACACTCACTCACTCTCACTCACTCACACACGCACACACACACACATACTCATGCATGCACACACACTCACACTCACACTCACACGCACACACACTTACACACACACACACACACATACTTACACACACACACACCCACACACACACACATGTACATGCACATACACACTCACAGACAGACTCACTCACTCTCACACATACACACACACACACACTCACACACAAACACACATCCCAACACACACATGCTCACACACACGCACACTCACCCCCCCCCCCCCCCCCCCCACACACACACATGGACACATGCTCAGACAAACACACCTACACCCACCCACACAAATTCACATGCGCGGTCACGCATACACACACATTCATACACATACACACAAACACCTACCCACAGACACCCATTCATACACACACATGCACACACACATTCATACACATACACATACACACACAATCACTCAGTGTGCAGTTTATAAATCTAACCACAGTCTATATCTCCTGTTGTAAGTGTTTGTGTGCGTGTGTGTAGGTGTGTTTATGTGTGTGTATGTGTGTGTAGGTGTGTTTGTGTGTGTGTGTGAATGTGTGTCTGTGTGTAGGTGTGTATGTATGAATGGAGAACATGATTATACAGTCTGTTCAGGATCGTGTGTGTGTGTGTGTATATGTGTACGAACATGAGTATGTGTACAGAGGTCCGTTCAGGGTGGAGTGTGTGTGTGTATAAATGTGTGTCTGTGAGTAGGTGTGTGTGTATGTGTATGAGTGTATATGTTTAGGTGTGTTTGTGTACAGAGAACATGATTCTGCAGTCTGTTCAGGGAAGAGTGTGTCTCCATCTCTCTCCTCTCTCCCGGGACAGATTTACCTCCAGTCCTATCACTCAGGAGCGGGTTTTTGGGAGTGACCGCAACCCGGACACTTTTCTCATCAGGCCCCCAATCAGTGTCCTACATCTGAGCAGGTTTCTGCCAGATCCGCCCGCCCCTCCACCAGACAGCCTGCACACAGGCAGACAAAAGATACTTGACTGGGACCCGGAAGGTTGGTGGTTCAAGCCCCTGTTTAGCCACAGTAAGATCAGTGCAGCTGTTGGGCTCTTGAACAAGGCCCTTAACCCCACCTTGCTCCAGGGGGGGTTGGCCCCTGCTTAGTCTAATCACTTTCCACATTGGCAGTCTCTGTGCTTGACAACTGTTGCTATGCTGGTTGGACCCCAGGAATTGCTGCGTGCAGTTGCTATTATTATTATTATTATTATTATTATTATTATTATTATTATTATCAACAAGGGACAACAGTATCTAGGTCCATGGTTCCCAAACACCGGCCCCTAGCAACATAGCCACTGGTCCCCACCAATTACTGTTACCAAAAATAAAATGCACAATGTCGTTGACCTTACAATGTTGCCGGTCCCGATACTTTGAGACTGCCAGTACACAGGTTTTTGGGAGCCACTGGTCTAGGGTAGCTGCAGTTGGATTATAGCACACAAGAGAGCATACAGTCTTATAATAACAGTGCCAATGTGTAATTTGCCCATGTAGCAGATGTGCTTTGCTCAGGTGGTTTACCTGTCAACTCATCAAACGCATTATCTCTCTCTTTCTGCGAACTGGCTGATTAGAGATTTCCCGGATTGGATCGGACCCCCAATGTCACCTTCAACACCGTGTTCAATTAGCGCTTTTAACAACGCAACAGCCGTGACATGGAACTGCGCGGGATGAACTCTCCACAGACGTCTACCGGCTGCTAAAATGGGCTGAATTGGCTTCACCGGGGTGAAGAGGAATGAATTAGGCCAAGGACTCGCGTGGAAAATAGCAACGGATCCGCGGATGGCCTGGATCGGACTGGACCTTCGGGAGAGGAACCAGGTTAGATAGAAACTTCGAAAGTTATCTCTATTTCTACCGAGGAGCAATTTAACGGCGCAGAAGACGTGTGCGTGTGCGAGAGAGACAGGGAGAGAGAGAGAGAGAGAGAGAGAGAGAGAGAGAGAGAGAGAGAGAGAGAGAGAGAGAGAGAGAGAGAGAGGCGGGGGCGGGGACGCAGGTTCTCTAACTTAGACCGAGACCACATCCTCTGGACTGGAAGTGTTGACTTTACAAACCGCCTCGCTGACCAACCCGCTGCGTTCATTTAAATAACTAAACTGTGTGGGAGGGTAAACAAAAAATGCGGTTGTCCCTGTCACTACGCCCAAAAATGTTTGCCTGAATTGCGTATAAAAAACAACAACAGATATTACCTGATGCTGCTGGGGTCATTTCTTGTATTGATATTACTATATTTGCTGTGGGATCTATTATACAGGAAACATGAAAGTAGTGAAATGCGGCTTTTCCCCGCACAGTTTCGATAAAGATCGCGCTGGTGACACATAGCTATACTAACGCTGGGGTTTGTCATGAAACATCGAAAACCAGTTCGGTCGAAGTGGTTGGCATGACAAAAAACAAACAACCCTGCCCCCTAGAGGACGTTTATGGCACCTCTTGCATCGGAATTACCGTTTTCCTGAAACCGCATGATTTCGTTTATTTTGCTGACGGGGCTAATCTGGGGTTAGCCGGCTACCCCGTTCCACATTATCACTTTGTAATATCGTTTTGTGGAATCTCTGCTGTAAACTGTGATGTAACCCCGCTGAGGAGCAATAAGAAAGAGATTAGACCGCTTCCCCTGACTGGAGACTTTCAAACTCAGCGGGTTTAATAGCGTCTCTCGCTGTGTGGAGCAGCTGAGGAGATAACCGTCGCAACGGTGGTGCGTTACATCAGTAAACAACTGGCTCATAGTACTGCAAGGTTAACCTGGTCAGGCTCATAGTACTTTAAGGTTAACCTGGTCAGGCTCATAGTACTGTAAGGTTAACCTGGTCAGGCTCATAGTACTGTAAGGTTAACCTGGTCAGGCTCATAGTAAGGTCAGGTTAACCTGGTCAGGCTCATAGCACTGTAGGTTAATCTGGTCAGGCTCATAGTAAGGGAAGGTTAAATTCGTCAGGCTCATAGTACTGCAAGGTTAACCTGGTCAGGCTCATAGTAAGGGAAGGTTAACCTGGTCAGGCTCATAGCACTGTAGGTTAACCTGGTCAGGCTCATAGTACTGCAAGGTTAACCTGGTCAGGCTCATAGCACTGTAGGTTAATCTGGTCAGGCTCATAGTGCTGTAAACTTAACCTGGTCAGGCTCATATCACTGTAAGATTATGAGCCTGGTTAAAAAAAACAAAAACAAAAACAAAAAAACAGGCAGCATTTGCAGGTCATTAAAGGCCATCGCATGGGCGTGTGAAACAGCTTTTGTCTTCTCCGAGCATCCCTGTGGCGCACGATATTATTCATTTTTATTATAAAATATAAAGCGTCGCACCCGAGTGTGGAGCAGCAGAAAGCTGTGGGCGTCAGACGCGCACAGACCGGGGCTCATTAGGCCCTCTCTAACAGTGCAGACGGGGGGGCTCCAAGCCCACGGAGTCACCCGGGTCTCTGAAACAGCTCATCGTTAGCTCCTCGCCCAAAGTCGCTGGCGCAAGCAATACAGCTTCATCTGAGGGCGCAGAACTGATTACGGCATCGCACAGCAAATAATATCAGCGGCTAAAACAGTATTTACCAGGCAGTTTTGTCAGCAGCACTAACCAACTGAAAATAATCGTGTTACACTGCCATCTTGTGGCCATTTTGTCACATTACACACTCTAACCTCTACTCTAAATGTGTCTTCAAAAGATTATGTAACCTTGTTTTGGCCAACCCGTGCAATACAGATCACTGGCAGCACCGTGCTGTTAAAGAATGAATATGTAAGTACACAAAGTTTCTGAGACTTCTGAGACTTTTCTGGGGTGACAGGGCTCAGGCAGTAAGAGCAGTCGTCTGGCAGTCAATTAAACTTGAATATGATTCTATTTCTGCCTTCTTCGCAAAGCTTATACCATTGAGATTTCTACTCAACATGTTAACTGTACAACACTGTTCTCTGGAAATTGCCTTGGCTCAGGGGGGCGACTTGGCTCAGGCAGTAAGAGCAGTCGTCTGGCAGTCGGAGGGTTGCCGGTTTGATCCCCCGCCCGGGCTGTGTCGAAGTGTCCCTGTGCAAGACACCTAACCCCCAAATGCTCCTGATTAGCTGGTCGGCACCTTGCATGGCAGCCAATCACTGTCAATGTGCGAGTGCGAGTGTGGGTGTGTGTATGGATGGGTGAATGAGAAGCATCAATTGCACAGTGCTTTGGATAAAGGCACTATATAAATGCCAACCATTTACCATTTGCCTACATCTCCGCTCCCCCCCATACCCCCATCAGTACTTTAAAAGTCCCACAACAAAGAGAAGAGAACGACTTTGTGTCTTAAAGCAGCAGTCCACTTTAATTTTATTTTAAATGCAAGACTTACAAACAGTTCACTCTCCATTCAGGAAAAAAAAAACAGGCAAATACAAAGGACAGCCAGCCTCCCTGCGTATGGAGGCATCGCTCCGCTCAAAGCCACCTTCGACCTCTGACCCCACGAGAGAGTGGAGAGATGGAGGATGGGGTTAGCGTGTCACGGACTGACTTAAAGGATTACAACACGCACTGCACGGGTGAGTCCTACCAATAACTATACCTATTTGGCCATCTCTCAGGGGCTATGGAAACCATGGCAAACTGGGCAAAGCCATGCAATGGCAAATCCCCCCCCCAAAAAACTAAATGAAGCAGCACAGTACAAATCAAGCACAGTTTGTAGAGCACTTCATATCCCTCTCTCAAGTTGGATTGACACAGCGAGGTTTCAGGAAGGGGTGGAGCTAGTGTTTATATGCGCTGAAATAGGCCCACACGTTTCAGCCAATCGCTGAGTTTCTGCTCAAGCCAAGCCTTTTCATTGGCCGGTGACAGCACACCCCTTTAGAGTTTAGTCTGCAAGTCTTCTGTTTTTGTTTTTTTTAACTCTGGGAGAATGCAATGATAAAGAAAAGACACTTTCCCTGGAGGACCTCCATCGATTGGCTGCGGGTTCGAATGGGTGAAGGTGGCATACAGGGTAGAGACAGAGAAACGGGCATAAACTGTCGCCAATGGTGAAACGTGCATCGCTCTCACTGCAAAGGCTAATGCGTCAAACAACATACAACAGACCTTCCCAACTAACTAGCTAAATATCTTATTCACATGCGCACAAACACACGACCCCAATATACAAACGGAGCAAGAATCAACAGCCCCCGAAACAGCAGCATCTGTTCTACCTAAGAAGACCAAGTAGAGTGGTGTGGCCAATGCTATGGCTTGAGGTGATTGGCTGATGGGAGTTTGTGCCAGGAGGAAATACATTTCACGTTTAGACCCCACAGCTCACAGCTGCCAACTCTCACTCTTGCACACCATCTTTAATTCCTCCCTTTCACATACCGTTTCTTATATTTTTACCTAGGCTCTCCCGTCTTCCACTCCCTCTCTCAAGCTCTCCCCCTCGTACTCTCTGAAATATAGCGCCAGTCCATTTCACCTCCACACACCTGCAGAACAGAGAGGACGTTCTACTCAAGCAACGTGCAACCAACGGGGGAAGAAGGGGAAAATATCTACATCCAACACGGCACCGTAAATCATGGGAGACGGCCTTAAAGCCCCATCCGCTCCAAGAACTAGAACACTACCGCCATAACGGTAACGATGCGAGCGTCCGCGCGGAGGAACTGTAACGGTCGGTACATTGTCTCGCGGCTACGTCAACTGCCATATTGATCGCGGCGCCCTGTAAATTCGGTTGGATCTCCGTTGGCTGTCAGGGTCTCTGTCGTTCATGCAGCTGCGAAAAAAATAATCGCTCCGAAAGGGATCGCAACGATATCGTTCGTCACTGTTGGCGTCATTATAGTTGTGGCGTGGACTCCGCTATCGACTTGAGTGTTTAAAATAACTTATTTATAGTTGCATACAGTCATAGTTCTTGGCGTGGATAGTCCTTTAATTGAGAAGCTATAGTACAGCAACAGAGCTCAGACACACAAACACACACACACACTTTACAGGAGGTATATTAGTTGCCCACCACTCTCCTCACATGCATTAATTTTCTTAATTTCCTAGAAAAACACGTTATCCTTTCCCGGAATTTAAAACAACTAGCATTATTAGCGGTATCAGCAGTATCGTCTAAGAGCTAGCGTTTTCGCCCAACCTCCTCTGGTGCCCAGCGTTAGAACAAAACCATCTCGACAGTCACGACCTGCATTGTGGCCCTAGAATCTGCCTTCTTTCTGGACCACTTTATTCTAGGACATCGCAGTTCTAGAAGCACAAGTGAGGAGGGGGGGGGGGGGGTAAGAAAATAAAAACAAATGTTTCTGAAGTATGCATGAAGGGAACAGAGATGCTGTTTACCCAGAAACCTTTACAACCTCAGCTGACAAAGTGGTTTGTCAAAAAAAAAAAACTACTGTACTAAAGCTATAATACAAATAAAAATATGCCAAAAAAATGAACGCCCCTGTTCGCCACAAGGAAGGCGCCAGTTCACATTGTACACACAGGGGGGAGGGAGTCTGAGCTGTGATGTCACACTATACAATACACGGTGAGGTGTTATTGGACAGTATGAACATTCTGCTTTTACCAAAACAACAACAGGAAGGTGAGAAAATTGAAAACAAAAATGACTACCAGCAAACAAACCATAATAATGAAGAATAATAATAATAATAATAATAATAATAATAATAATACTAAAAATGATTATACAATCAAAACAAATTGTTCCTCCCCCCCCCCCAAAGAAAGAGAACGCATGTTGCGCTCAAACAAGTCCATAACTTAGGCAAGGGAAACGACAGTCCCCCCCCCCCTCAAAAAAAAAAAAAAAATGAAACCCATAATGTTCAAGCTTGTCAGTTTTTGATCGTATCTCAGTGGCCAGGCAGGTGCAGACGGGGGGGGAGCAGAGAGGGGGCAGGGGTGTCTATGTTTTGGGGGGGGGGGGCTGGAGGAAAGCCCTGTACAGCCGCTTCCAGCCCCTCAGGAGCGCGCGAGAACAACGGTGCGGGTGCCAGGAAACAGGAAGCGGTTCTGCTTCCTGTGTGACGCCCCCGGCCCTGTCCGGTTCAGGGGTCAGAGGTGCGGGGCGCAGTTTGGGGGAGACGGGGCGCCAAGGCACGGCTGTCCTTCAACGAAGTGATGCTGTCAGTCGCCATGGGAATGTGGTCCGGAGGAAAATGCCTAGCAACAGGGGAGAGGAGGGGGGGGGGGGGGGGGGGGTGTGAGACCTGAGCCACCAATATGCAGGCACCGTTGTGCGTGAGAGCTTGTTTGTGCGCGAGAGAGAGAGAGAGAGAGAGACTGTGTTTGTGTATTAGAGCTTGTGTGTGATGTGCGAGTGTGTGTGAGAGAGCTTGTGTGTGCGAGAGAGACAGTGTGTGTGTGTGTGTGTGTGTGTGTATTATGAGTGTGAGTGAATGTGAGAGAGAGAGAGAGCCTGTGTGAGCAAAAGAGATGTTGTGTGTGTGTGTGTGTGTGTGTGTGTGTGTGTGTGTGTGTGAGAGAGAGAGAAAGAGAGAGAGAGTCTGTATGTGTATGTCCGTCTATGGAAAGGACAGTCTGACAGTGAGGCCCTCATTAAACACATGAAGACACTGCCAGGACACAGCTCTGCCACAGCGGCTTCCAGGTCTCATTACTCTAGTCTCATGACTCCGGCCCAGCGAAGACCTGGCCCAGTTTTCACAGCTCCTGCCTTATACGCATGTCCCCATATACCATAGAAACAGGGGGATTCAGACCATTAAAGCTGACTGTATATACATGTCCCCATATACCATAGAAACAGGGGCTTCACGATTAATCCTTATGCCCAGGTCCCCATATACCATAGAAACAGAAGGATTCAGATCACTGATCCCTATGCCCAGGTCCCCATATACCATAGAAACAGGGGGATTTAGATCACTGATCCTTACATACAGGTGCCCATATACCATAGAAACAGGGGCTTCAAAGCATTAATACTTATATGGGGTATATGGGGACCTGTGTATAACACAAAATGCAGGTGAACCTACTTACTGGGTTTTAAAACCGCTGCTGTACTCTTGACAAGTCAACATGACCAGAGTCCAGAATTTAGAGAGCGGAGACAGAACCTTAAGCAAGCAGGATGCAGGACCTCAACTGACCAGCAGGGTGCGCTACTAGAGAGCAATGAGGATCCCTGCCAGCTGAACGCTACGCGTTTTCAAGTCTCTTCCCGAGTATCAACCAATCAGCGGGCGTGTTGTTCCGCTGGTCATCGCCAAACACACCCGCTGATTGGCGGAGGTGATGTCATTAACAATCAGAAGGGGAGAGGCTGTGAGTGGGCGTGGCCAGGCTTACTATGAGGGCGGAGGGGAGGGGCCACAGGGACCGGGGTGGGGGGCGGAGCTACTTGTCCTTCCCGGTGATGTCCTCGTCCTTCAGGGTGAACTTCTTCCTCAGAGCCTCGGAGATGAGCGAAGCCGAGTCCTCGTCCCGCAGGGAGGTGCAGCCGCGGCTGTACCTGAACACAGGGGGACCCCAAAATCACTCATTTCCCCCGCCCCGGGACTGCTTCGCAGACACACAAGACCTGCCACCCCACCCACCCCCCCCCCCCCCAGATTCAGAAATCTTAACATAAACCCAGACACAGGGGGGGGGGGGGCCCAAAAACACTCATTTCACATAGTGGGCTACAGTGGCAAGGCGGCGAGAGCAGACGTCTGGTAGTTGCAGACGGTTGCCGGTTCAATCCAGGAGTACTGCCAGCCGGCGTGACTAAACGATGCAGGCACAGCAAGGACAGGCGTGACTAAACGATGCCGGCACACAGACGGTCCTCAGCTCCAGTCTGTCGCAGTCACAGCACAGAGAGCCGTTTCTAGGGCTACGCTTTCCACCGCCAAAAATACCGCCGCTAATAAGCTCCCTGGGCACCGCCCTGGATCTGCCTGCCCCAGCAGCCTAGAAAGACGGGGTTGTGGGACCCAGGCAGGGGAGAGGGGAGGCTGGGTGAGGCGAGGAGATGCTGGTTAGCCTGATGCAGACAACTTGTGCCGGATTTGTTCCACTGTCTTACGGTTTAAGCTTACACATTCTATCAAACTTTTCTGACCAACGGTTCTTTCTCCCCCCCCCCCCCCCCCCCCCCTTGTTCCAGACCTAACGTCCCACCTTTTGAGCGAAGCCCTATTTTTGGTTAACCAGCACTCCCACGTTTTAACATTTTATTTTTTTATTGCATTTCAGGGTTTCATTATTCTTAGAAAGGAGCGGGTTAAGTTGGAATTGTAATGCGCTGCTTGCGGTTTTTGTTTCCAGCTTTGTAGACCAAATAACTGCCGCCTACAACCTGAGCCGGCAACTCTCAAGGTTTGCATCCCTGAAAGTCTACCATAAAATAAAATGAACTAAAAAGTAATTTAGGAAATTTTGGAGCCAACTCTAGGTCTGTCAGACGAGAATAAAAAAAGGCAAGGAGGTGACTGCTGTGAATTTTCAAAACTTTTTCCAATCATCCAAACTTATATAGTATAGAGCAGTGGTTCTAAACCTTATTGGAGGTACTGAACCCTGCAAGCTTCAACAGTGCATTCACCAAACCCTTCGTGATTGGAAAAATAAAATATGATTTCTTCAAAACAAAGGTATATATTTTTATGACCCCTTCCGAACCCCTAAGACTGTCTCAACGAACCCCTGGGGTTCGATCGAACCCAGGTTAAGAACCACTGGTATAGAGCATATTCCAGAAAAGCATCTCACAGATATGAAATATAAAACTGTGCACTGGCTGTTAACCCAAATCCCTCCACTCTCTTACGTCATTTTATTGTTCTGCTCAGTGCCTGCCTTTCCTCCTGGGAGTTTCCCCCTGGTAACCCTTGGGGCTCGGGCCTGGGGTGTGTGTGTGTGTGTGTGTGTGTGTGTGTGTGTGTGTGTGTGTGTGTGTGTGTGTGTGTGTGTGTGTGTGTGTGTGTGTGTGTGTGTGCTAAGCACTGAGAGATGTTGGTTCTTTGTTAAAAGAGCTACACAAATAAAAAATGAACTGAATTAAAATGAGTGAAATGAAGTGAGTCCGGATTCAGGTGGAGCTCGGTAAGCAGAACAAGGGGGCATACAATAAAATTAGTGAAGGATAAATTGCGCACAGAATTATCAGAAAGTATTGTTTCACACAGTGGTCAATGCGTAGAATAGCTCGTCAGGACATGTTGTGGAGGCAGAAACACTGGGGGTTTACAAGACCAGGCTTGATACGGTGCTAGACACTATCTAGCTCTTAGGTAAACCTAGCAGTAGATACACTTCAGTGGTAGGAAAAAGGAAGCATTGCTGGGCTGAATGGCCGTTTCTCATCATTGTGCTGTGCTGTGTTATGCTATGCTACGCTATGCTACACTACGCTATGTCATGCTATGCTCGGTTGTGTTATGCTATGCTATGCTATGCTAAGTGAGCAGTAAGGAAGTGTCTCCAGGTGACCCCTACCTGTCCTTGCTCATCTTCATGCGGTTCATGTCCTTCAGGATGTCCATGACGTCGGCGAAGCTGGTGGACTTGGACAGAGACACCGTGTCCTCCTCCGCCTCCCGGAACTCCATGGTGGGCCGGTCGAGGTCGAAGGTCGCAGAGGCCGTCATGGAGACGGGAGGGACAGGGTCGGGCACCAGCTCGGACACCTCCTCCACCTCCTCTTCTTCTTCCTCCTCCTCCTCCTCTTCCTCCTCGGTCACGTCGCTGATGACGAAGGAGGCGGCGGTGGGCTGGTAGGGCGGAGCCTCGAAGGGCGCCATGGAGAAGCCGATGCTGGTGTCGTCAGGGGAGAGCAGGTCAGGGGTCAGGGGGTTAGAGCCTGAGGACCAATAGGAAGAGAGCAGTGAGGCAGAGGACCAATAGGAAGAGAGCAGTGAGACAGAGAACCAATAGGAACAGAGCAACAGAGCAGTCGGATGAGGACCAATAAGAACAGATGAGTGAGATGGAGAACCAATAGGAGCAGAGCAGGGAGATCAGAGCCAGTAGGAGCACAGCAGTGAGAGAGGCCCTCCAACCCTAACAAAGCACCTCGAGCTAGAGATCTCATTGAGCTGTCAATTAGCAGGATCAGGTGTGCCAAATCTCCAGGGTTAGGGTTGGGAGTACCCGACTCTGTACCCGACCCTGTACCCGACCCTGTACCCGACCCTGTACCCGACTCTGAGGCCAGGATCTTGGCGGTTTGAGGGCGTACCTGACTCTGATGGGATGGTCTTAGTGGTTTGAGGGCGTACCTGACTCTGATGCGATGGTCTTAGTGGTTTGAGGGCGTACCTGACTCTGATGCGATGGTCTTGGCGGTTTGAGGGCGTACCTGACTCTGATGTGATGGTTTTGGCGGTTTGAGGGTGTACCTGACTCTGATGGGATGGTGTTGGCGGTTTGAGGGCGTACCTGACTCTGATGTGATGGTGTTGGCGGTTTGAGGGCGTACCTGACTCTGATGTGATGGTCTTGGCGGTTTGAGGGCGTACCTGACTCTGATGGGATGGTCTTGGCGGTTTGAGGGCGTACCTGACTCTGATGCGATGGTCTTAGTAGTTTGAGGGCGTACCTGACTCTGATGTGATGGTTTTGGTGGTTTGAGGGCGTACCTGACTCTGATGTGATGGTGTTGGCGGTTTGAGGGCGTACCTGACTCTGATGTGATGGTCTTGGCGGTTTGAGGGCGTACCTGACTCTGATGGGATGGTCTTGGCGGTTTGAGGGCGTACCTGACTCTGATGCGATGGTCTTAGTAGTTTGAGGGCGTACCTGACTCTGATGTGATGGTTTTGGTGGTTTGAGGGCGTACCTGACTCTGATGTGATGGTTTTGGCGGTTTGAGGGCGTACCTGACTCTGATGCGATGGTCTTGGCGGTTTGAGGGCGTACCTGACTCTGATGTGATGGTTTTGGCGGTTTGAGGGCGTACCTGACTCTGATGCGATGGTTTTGGCGGTTTGAGGGCGTACCTGACTCTGATGGGATGGTCTTGGCGGTTTGAGGGCGTACCTGACTCTGATGTGATAGTGTTGGCGGTTTGAGGGCGTACCTGACTCTGATGGGATGATGTTGGCGGTTTGAGGGCGTACCTGACTCTGATGTGATGGTTTTGGCGGTTTGAGGGCGTACCTGACTCTGATGTGATGGTCTTAGTAGTTTGAGAGCGTACCTGTGCTCTGATGTGATGGTCTTAGTGGTTTGAGGGCGTACCTGACTCTTATGGGATGGTGTTGGCGGTTTGAGGGCGTACCTGACTCTGATGTGATGGTGTTGGCGGTTTGAGGGCGTACCTGACTCTTATGGGATGGTGTTGGCGGTTTGAGGGCGTACCTGACTCTGATGGGATGGTGTTGGCGGTTTGAGGGCGTACCTGACTCTGATGCGATGGTCTTGGCGGTTTGAGGGCGTACCTGACTCTGATGTGATGGTTTTGGTGGTTTGAGGGCGTACCTGACTCTGATGTGATGGTTTTGGCGGTTTGAGGGCGTACCTGACTCTGATGGGATGGTCTTGGCGGTTTGAGGGCGTACCTGACTCTGATGCGATGGTCTTAGTAGTTTGAGGGCGTACCTGACTCTGATGCGATGGTCTTGGCGGTTTGAGGGCGTACCTGACTCTGATGTGATGGTTTTGGCGGTTTGAGGGCGTACCTGACTCTGATGCGATGGTTTTGGCGGTTTGAGGGCATACCTGACTCTGATGTGATGGTCTTGGCGGTTTGAGGGCGTACCTGACTCTGATGCGATGGTCTTAGTAGTTTGAGGGCGTACCTGACTCTGAGGCCACGATCTTGGCGATCTGCGCGCGCAGGCGGCTCAGCTCGTCCTGCAGGGCGGTGGTGCGGTTCAGCGCCGTCACGCCCGGCTTCCTCAGCCCCTCCACCTTCTTCCCCTCACGCCGGAAGTTGGGCACGGACGAGTTCCTGTGCAGCACCAGCAGGGGCGTCGGCCTCCACTCGTGCCTGAGCGGGCGTGAGTCACTCCTGAGAGGGGGGGGGGGGGGGGGGGGGGGAGAGAGAGGGTGGGGAGGGAGGGTGGGGAGAGAGAATGAGGGACAGAGAATGAGGGACAGAGTTCGGGGTTGGAAGAGAGAATGTGCCAAAGAGAGAGAGAATGTGTTAGAGAGCGTGTGTGTGGGAGAGGGGTGTGTGTGTGTTTGTGTTTGTGTTTGTGTGAGAGAATAAGTGTGTGAAGGAGAGTGTGTGAGAGAAAGGGAGAGCATGAGTGAGTGTGTGAGGGAATACAAGTGTGAGAGAGAAAGAGAGAGAGAGAGGGAGGGAGCAAGGGAGTAGGAGAATGCAGGGTAAGAATGTAAGAATATCCGGGCATCTCGAGGGGCATCTCACCGCACTCTGGCGTACGTCTCTTCCTCGTCAGCAGCGATCCAAGCGATATCAGCCAGAGTGGGCACCAGGGGGCCGTCTGTGGGTCTGAGAGGGGGCAGGCCGGGAAGCTCCTGTCCCAGAGAGAGAGCCGTCAATCAAGGTGGTCGCCATAGTGATAGGGAGATGAGGGTATGGGGTTGGTTAGCATACAGATGCCCAAATAACTAAATTGGAATTTCTGTCTGGGAACTAGGAGCGTTTATTCACAGTTAAAGCCACAGAGCATTCTTCTGACAAAGGCAGCAAATCTTCAGGCCAACATTTTTTTAATAAATCACAAACGAATCACATTTTAATCCGTGGGGTTTGGTACAACAGAAAATACACCTTTGTTATACCAAGCCAATGTCCCAATTAGCACAGTGGGTGGGAGTCTTACTTGAAAACATGCCCGTTGGCAAGGTCTAAGCGGCAGAGTGGAGCCGATTCTTCTCACAACGCTACGCGTAGATCCGTGCGGTTTATTCTGCCAAATTGGAATGACCTGCGGGAGAGCGAGTAACAAACTGTGTTTCTTAAACGTGTGGTATTCGCTGAATTGGATTTTAAAGAAGATAATGCCCTGATCTACTCTCTTTTATTTAGTTCGAAGGTACAAGTGAGGTTCGTAACGCCCCTTACCGTATCTGTTTCCATGTCCAACGGGTACGGATTCCACAGATTACACAAAATCTGTGTTTACTTTTGAACTGATATCAACAATACTTGCTTAGTAAGCAAACGACATGTTGCACTGGTGGAGGATTTTTCAGTCGATAACAGAAAGATCATGGAGCATCTAAAATGAAAAAAACGGAATATAGCAATCAAAGACATATTACTACTTAACAGGGCTTTGCTATACATCAGCGTGCGTGCTTAGTCAACCTACCCTGTACAAATAAAGGTTAAATGAAAAACATTATAGATGCATATGCAGTATAACATCTCATCGTTATATTAATAGGAAATATCGGTAATGTTACGCAAATAAACACAAAACCATAAATATAGCCACCCTTGCTCATGCAAATAATGTTTTGAATTTAGAGGAGTTGTGTCTTGGTGTTCAGCCTTCAGGTTGTATCCACATGATTTGCTAGATACAAGATTAGTAATACAATGGGTTTGGCAGCCAACCGTAGCAGGGAGTTAAATTAACTGGGCAGCAAGTCATGCAACATTAAATAACTAGCTAGTTAAATGTATGCCCAAATATCTCCACCAGCAAGAAAACTATCCAGCAAGCTACATTAACGGAACGTACAATTATTAGGAGATCGTTATAGCACACGCTAACACAAAGCCTTTGAACTAACGTTAGGCTGTTGCCAGACTACATGGTAAAGCAAAGCAACAACAATTAGCTACCTAGATGGATAACGTTAACATCAGCTAATTTGCTAGCAAGGTATTTAGCGCTACAGTCAGTTTGTCTCTGGAACACTTTGGCTGACCCTCAATTTCACACAGATAGCTAGTTCGTCTAATTACCACCAGTGTAACTGCACAATCTGAAACACTGCGAAGCTGTGAGAGGTTACATACAACTTACAGTCTCGATGCAATGCTTTGGAGCAAATGTCGTAAAGATTTATAACTAAAAATCGCCGGTTGTTCTTTTCGTATATGCAAACCCCTTTTACCTTTGTGTTTATCTAGCTCGCATTGTAGCTTGTGTAGGCCCGGAAAGACCGACTTGTATATTATCCTTCCTGATTGGCTAACCGCTTGCACGCTATATTTGAATAGCCAATAGAATGTGAGCACAAACAAGCGACGAATCCATTGGGACTATAGCGGTTGAAAGACCTTCAAACCCTGTAACTATGTATTTTTGTTACAGTGCCCCCTCGCAATCACAAACAGTACTGCAGATTGTACTGACTTATTTGCACTTCTGTAACTAATTAGTGCGTGGGAATCTGAACCACGTGTTATAAAACATATATTGACATCGAATAGAGAACATCACATTGGTATAGTACGATAGCACGCATATATTTTATTAGCTTGCTTTGGTGTGCAGTGTGGGGAATAGCCTTTAAATATGTATGTTATACATGAGGAGTCTTTTGCTTTGCTTTTCATTTTGTAACGGACGGGGTTCTGCTCATGACATGCCTTACGCGTTGCCCTTTTTAGCATCTCACAAAAGACCACCCGGCTGGATGGTAGAGGATGTTAATAAGAATAATGTTGATAATAATAATAATAATAATAATAATAATAATAACAATTATAATACTAATATCTTAATTATGAATATTTTAATTGATACATACATTTAATTGATTTATTTGTACCGTAACAATTCCAAAGTGCCTCACACAGGCAATTTGATGAATTATAAATTACGTATTAATTATTATTATAATTATTCAAGCCATATTACATGTACTCTATTCTAATGTACTGTTCAGCTTCTCCCAACGGCATTTCGTCACCTTGAGGTTATACCACGGAGGTTATTTAGTACCTGTGCCCCCCCCCCCCCCCCTCCTTTGAGTACTGATTACGTACATGTAAAGCAAAAAGCAAATGGACTGCTAACGCGACAATTAGTACTTATGACCAACAACAACATCATTATTATAATATTAGTCATGTCGAAAATAATATTTAAAGCAAGCAACACCGCCACTCTTTATTGCAAAAGAAAACTTCATTTATAGAAAAAAATATTCTAAAATGTAAAGGTAGAAAGAGAAAAATATATTTCGTGCATCGTCTAAAACAAATAATTATAAGGTGCAGGTGCAGACTAACTGTTTGCCGAGACGTGATTGAGCAGATTTGCTTTGGGCATGTCTGTGCGTTTGCAGTGTGCATGTGCCTTTAAGAACGGAGAGAAAGGGGCGGGACTATGGCTGAACTTGTTACAGTTGCCTGCAGTGATATGAAAAGCATAACACCGCAACATGAAGTACGCCCGTCGCTTCCGCACCACCGCCGACGGTCTGCATATCTGCGAGTCAGGTCAGTTTGCGCGATCGTACGGCTGTCAAATATTGGCGCATGATGTATTTTCCCCCCGATGCTTTTCCATGAAGAGCTACAGCTCGGGTTCTGTAAAGGTGGAACCGGAGAACCACTGACCGTGCGTGCAAGGCTGCAGAATGCAGTGCACATTAATGTCATTCCTGCACAACAAGGTGTGCTAACGCACCTAACTCTCCTCCTGAACTCAATATCTATGAAGTAAGTATATTCCGAAGGCTAGATAGCGGGGGTCTAATGCATTGAAATGCAGTGCTGTAATTGTTTTTCTAGCATCTTCTACCAAAATAGATGCATTTGCACCCCAGGAATTGCGAATGCGACACAGACGTTGCATACAATTGTGTGTTTCGAATAGTGGGCCTGCCGCATTTGTAACACAAGTATGTTTTAATTAAAATCCTAGACGATCATTTCTGAGGAAATATTTTAATGCAGTTCTGTGTCGTTTGCAATCTCGGTGATCAGTACGGCTAAGTAGTTATCTTTCGCCTTGTGTCGCTCACCCATCCTTTCTCACGTGCCCTGTCGCCGACCCGGTCAGACGCGATATGTTAGCGAATGCGGTCTGACATTATGGTTGGATTTTAACTTTCGAATGCTGGGTGCGTACCTTTTGTGTTTTTTCCTCTGACACACAATGATGGAATGCAACAGTGCCGTGTGTATTCTTCATGATTATAATTCCGGACTGACATCTCTCTCTCTCTCTCTCTCTCTCTCTCTCTCTCTCTCTCTCTCTCTCTCTCTCTCTGACATATGCAGAAGGTGACGTTCAATTCAGAAAGTACTGATGACAAAAGTATTTATCTGTTTTCAGTGTTTAGCATTTTGTCTTTCGGTGATAGAGTAGCTCTGATAGCTTGCGCAACTAGCGTTAAACATTTACGTGTTTAAACGCGGGGAGGCCGGACAGCCTGAAAGATGATGTCCGCTTTCAATGCAGTGCAGTGCCCCCCTTTTTTTTTTTTGCTCGACACCGTTTGTGCGGAGGGAGAGAGGGAAAAGCGAGCAGCCTGTCTGACGGGGGCGGGGGGGGGGCGGACAGCAGCTGCGTTTGAACGGACAAAGAGCACGGTGTGTCCTTCGGAGGGGAGGTTGAAGGCTCTAGTCCCTCTTCCTTGTTTGGGTGTCTAGGTTACACAGCAAAATGTGCTAAATAAACTTACAGAGTGCATATGGTCCCTTTTTCGACTCATGTTTACTCTGTTAGAGTTTAGTTAACTGTGAAGGGGGAGGCCCTTCAGCAGGACTGGGGTTTAAGTCAAATGTTTTAAGGGTTTAGCGCGGCACTGACTTCACGTTTTTTCGCGAAGTGTGGAACTCACAAACAGCTCTACACAAGCCTCAGGCCCTGACCATGGCCGGCAGTCTTCCCTCAAAATTATCCCCACTGCCCCAGCGCAGTGATGGGGACACTGCTACAGGAGACCCCGTCTTTTGGATAAAAACGGAGGTCCTGACTCACTGTGGTCATTCAAGATCCCCATGGCACTCATTTCATTTCACTCATTACATTTCATTATTGGCATTTTGGCAGACGCTCTTATCCAGAGCGACGTACAGTGGATTAGACTAAGCAGGAGACAATCCTCTCCCGGAGCAATGCAGGGTTAAGGGCCTTGCTGAAGGGCCCAACGGCTGTGCGGATCTTACTGCATTTACACTAGGATTTGAACCCCTGACCTTGCCTGTCCCAGTCATTTACCTTAGCCACTACGCTACAAGCCGCACTCTTCACCAGGAGTTGGGGTTTAGCCAGTATGCTGGCTAAATTTCCGAACCTGGCTCTCTCAACCTGCCACCTGATCATCCCCTGATTTAATTGACTAAAAAAATGTTTTCCAACTTATCTCTCTCCACCTCAACTGCTGTTGCATCGCCCAGGTGGATAGTACACATTGGTGGTGGTTGAGGTGAGTGTCCCCCTCATCGCTGTAAACCCTTGTTGAGTCTGAGGAAAGCACTTTATAAATGCGCCTGTCTATCTGTATGAAAGTCCGCACAGGTTATTAGCTCAGCCAATGAAAGTACCATCATCATTTTCCGAGCAGCTGCATACAGTAGATCAGTCTGTCCAGAAACAGCAAAAGCCCCTTTCTGCAGCGATGCATGTGGTCTGCAGCTGCTTCTCACAAGCGCACTGAAAAAACAAAGCTTATTAAAAAAATGTCTGATCATATAAACAAATCGGGGTAACTGATTAAGGGCAGAGTTTGGCATGAGCTGCCAAAATTGGTCGGATGTGTTCCTCCTCTTGTCCCTTCTCTTCCGTAGGAAACCAGGGCCCAGGGCGAACAGCTGATGCATTCAGACCAGGCCGGGTGGGGGGGGGCAGCGCTGCTTGTGTGTAATGTGTCTCATGCAGTCTGAACGTGGCGAGATAACTGGGGCCCTGTGTGTCCGTCCTCCTGGCTGAACAGACGCGAGTTTGCAGCCGAGGCACTGACGTCGATATGGGCGTTAAACAGTCGGTATTGTGACCCCCCCCCCCCCCCCCCCCCGTCTGAAACGATCGCTCCAGATCCCATCGGCATTCAGCGCTGGCAGAGAGAGAGAGTGGCTACAGATAAAGGCGGCTTTTCATTCGCTCTTCTTTTAATTTCATTTGAAGCGCGGGGGGGCAGCTCCCGGGAACGTCTGCGCCGGTCCCTCGCGGACCGGAGTGACAGCCCTGCTTTTCCAAAACAGCCTCGAACGCACACAAGGGACGCGGGGCGGAGGGCGGGGCGCGTACGCGGGCTCTGGGAGACATAGCAACAGACACGACCGCTGCTCCCAGTCTCTCGCAGCGAACAACTGACGATGAAAATAAATGAAGGCCGGGGAAACCGAGAGCTTGAATTAGGCAAATGGAATGTCCCTGCTCCTTCAAACGTCAGTTTTTCTTTTTTTAAGATATTTTTTAGGCCTTTTTCAGCTTTATCGAACAGTATACAGTATAGAGAGACAGGAAGAATGGGGGCGAGAGAGAGGGGAAGACATGCGACAAATGTCAGACGGTCGGATTCGAACTGCCGACGTCGCGGCTCGCAATGAGCATGCGGTCAGTGCTCTACAGGCTGCGCCACCGAGACACCCTCGAACGTCAGTTTGAAGCCAAGTCAGTTACAGACGCGGCAGACTGGGGAGAGGTGGGCCCACCTCTTCATTTATACATCACGCTTTCCGGAAAAATACTTTCCGCAAAGAATGCGCTGATGTTTCCTTGCTCACAGGGAAGATTAGGAGTTCCTAAGTTATGCTTCTAGTACCTAGAAGGCACATGTCCTTAAAGATGGCGGACCTTGATCGCTTTCCAGGTCAGGAGCAAGTAAAAGTAGACAGAGGAGAAAACTAAGCGATTGGAATGAGCCCAACGTCTTTCCTGAAAGTGGGTCGGTTTGCTGAGTGAATGGAGAGGGAGGCTTGTTCCTGTTGTGGGTGTGTTTCAGTTAGAAAATATATTTTTTTCTGGGGGGGGGGGGGGGGGGGTGTTTCTGTTGCAAACCTGGGTCAAATGCGTAACGTTAATCGTTTTGGATTAAAGTACTTTTCTGCACAGGATTGATCTTGCCTGGTGCTGCTGAGCCAACCAGGAGGAGCAGAAGGCAGGGTTTACTCTTTTTTGAGAGTATTTCATAAGTACTGATCCACCAGACAAGCTCAGTAAAGCCTGCAAAAGTATTTGAATCCAAAACAATTATGTAGTTGACCCAAGTCTGTTGTTGTCATGGTGACAACAGTGCGTCGCTGTTCTTTTTGCGGTGACAGTGGTGTGTAGCTGTTGTTGTCATGGTGACAGCGGTGCGTTGCTGTTGTTGTCGGGGTGATAGAGGTGCGTTGCTGTTGTTGTCACAGTGACAGCGGTGCGCTGCGTCCGCAGGTGTGTGAAATGCATGATGGGACGGGAGAGGAGGAGCAGTGGCAGCTGACGACCCGGAGCCTTTCCCACCATCATCTCCACCTCTGCGCCCCTCACCAACGCCACGAGCTGACCCCGGCAGCGCCCTAACACGCCCCCACCCTCACCCTCACCCACCTCATTCTCCGGGCACCATGGAGCCCAAATCTGCAGGGGAGAAGAACCGGCACAGTTACTTCAGCAACGTCAAAACCAGGTAGGAGTCTGCTCCGTCCGCACACCCCCAAAACAACAACACACACTGGGGACAGCCTGTAGCCTAGGGGATACGGTACATGACTGGGGCAGCCTGTAGCCTAGTGGCTAAGGTACATGACTGGGGCAGCCTGTAGCCTAGTGGCTAAGGTACATGACTGGGGCAGCCTGTAGCCTAGTGGCTAAGGTACATGACTGGGGCAGCCTGTAGCCTAGTGGCTAAGGTACATGTCTGGGGGCAGCCTGTAGCCTAGGGGATACGGTACATGACTGGGGCAGCCTGTAGCCTAGTGGCTAAGGTACATGACTGGGGCAGCCTGTAGCCTAGTGGCTAAGGTACATGACTGGGGCAGCGTGTAGCCTAGTGGCTAAGGTACATGACTGGGGCAGCCTGTAGCCTAGTGGCTAAGGTACATGTCTGGGGCAGCGTGTAGCCTAGTGGCTAAGGTACATGACTGGGGCAGCCTGTAGCCTCGTGGCTAAATTACTTGACCGGGACAGCCTGTAGCCTAGTGGCTAAAGTACATGACTGGGGCAGCCTGTAGCCTCGTGTCTAAGGTACATGACTGGGGCAGCCTGTAGCCTAGTGGCTAAGGTGCATGACTGGGGCAGCCTGTAGCCTAGTGGCTAAGGTACATGACTGGGGCAGCCTGTAGCCTAGTGGCTAAGGTACATGACTGGGGGCAGCCTGTAGCCTAGTGGCTAAGGTACATGAACAGCACCCGTAAGGTTGGTGGTTGAAGCCTTGGTGTAGCCACGACCTTCAGACAGGCTCCTCTCTCTCTCTCTCTCTCTCTCTCTCTC
>NC_083760.1:89601350-89623850 GCF_963514075.1 Conger conger | reverse complement strand
ACACAGCCCGGGGCGGGGGATCGAACCGGCAACCCTCCGACTGCCAGACGACTGCTCTTACCTCCCCCCATGTGCTTGTTACACGCCTTTAATACAGACGTTTCCATCCCAGTGGATCTTCATCAGGTCTGAAAACCTTTTTCACCCTTAAACCCTTTGGTCCCATAAACCTTTTCCCAAAGGTCTTTTTCTTTCCACATCAGCTTAATTTGCAAGAGTACAAACCGAAGTGAGCTGACCCCTCTAAAACCCAAGAGATTAACTATATGTGAGTCAGTCTAGACAAAGCAGAGCACTGGGGTCCCCAGGCTATGGAGTCACGTCACCCAGTTTGTGAGGAACACTGTTTTTGTCTTAAGTCTGGAGCAAAAAGTTACCGTTTCATCCTCTAATGTATTATAGGCTAATGTAATGCAGGCTAATGTATTATAGGCTAATGTAATGCAGGCTAATGTATTATAGGCTAATGTAATGCAGGCTAATGCATTATAGGCTAATGTAATGCAGGCTAATGTATTATAGGCTAATGTAATGCAGGCTAATGTATTATAGGCTAATGTAATGCAGGCTAATGTATTATAGGCTAATGTAATGCAGGCTAATGTAATGCAAGCTAATGTAATGCAGGCTAATGTATTATAGGCTAATGTAATGCAGGCTAATGCATTATTGGCAAATATATTATAGGTTTACGTAATGCAATGTCAGATTAATTTAGATTTAGATTTGGCACACAGATTATGTTCATTGATTCCAAAGGGCATGTGCGATTATCTCGGTACCTGCGGAGTGTGCAGATTTTGTGTCTGATTGGCTCTGGGAGAGTCTGGTAATGAAGGTCAGACCTTCGGATCGTGCCAGGCTAGGGTGCCAGAATCCTCCCACACCTACAGGAACGTTTAAAACTCTGCGTGATGTCCAGTGTAGTGCATAGCGCTCATTCCAACGCAGTGCTCATTATGTTACTACGCAACATTTTCTCCTGTTTTCTCTTTGAAAAGTGAGAGATGATAGTGAGAGAGCAGTGTTTGGATAGTTAAGTTTGGTCACTTTTGCTTTGTTGTTTGTTTATTTGTTAGTTAAAAAAATTATTTAAAAAAATAAAAATAGGCCCTGGTCCTTATCTTTGTTGTACAGGTAGCAGTTGAAATTGTACTTCCCTCTAGGGTCTTTCAGCGCACTTATCCCTGGTTATGGGTATGCACTTTGTTGTAAGTCGCTCTGGATAAGAGCGTCTGCCAAATGCCAATAATGTAATGTAATGTAAAGATGAAGGTCGGACACTTGTCCGTTCGGTGGCGGATAAGCACTTCTGATTGGTCGATCTTAGCACAGGAGTGCCCAATCGTGTGCCAGTTGCTCGTCATTGGGCGGGACCGGGTTGGAATGGTGGCCTCGGGCGTTATCGGGGTGAACGTTTTCGTCTTCCGCTGGGTGATGTGTTTATGATATTATAGCGGGTGGTATTTATGAGTGACGGGGGAGTGCTACGCTACAAGTTGAGTGTTGAGCCTGGGAAAAGGGAACAGTGTTTTTCTAGTGCGGTGGTGTCTGCTCAGTGATATATCTTACCTGTCATCGTTGTATGAGGAATGGTGGTGTAACTTCCACCTTTTCCCAGACAGAATCCATGGTGTTTGTGTTTATGTTACTGTGGGCAGCAGATAAAACAATGCATTATGGGAATTTTTAATAGTCATTGGAATTTATTGAGAAAACAATTGTGTACTTACGTTTACCTTGAATAATTCTTGCATGAAGAAGTATTAAGCAGGGCATAATGCTATGGAGGAGAGTGAAATGTGTAACTGCTTTGACCATTAGTTGCACTGCAGACTGCGGACTGCTCTTGTGTAACCAGATTGTGAAACTTAGAACATGGCTGCTTGTCTGCTTTTATGTTAAATGTGTCTGCACTCGATTGCTGTTTTCTCTCTTGGACAAGTCTCTCTTGGAAAAGAGATTTCTAAGCTCACGTGATTAAATAAAATAAAGGTAAAATAAATGTGAAAAAATAGTATGTTAGGCTGGATTCTGTTGTAAAATTCAACAGAACATATGTATATGTGTGAGTTCAAAAAATAATTTTTAATAAAAAAATTGGAAAAGTGCATGGACGCTCCACCAGGGGGCGCCCCAGGCTTCCAGTTTGATTGACAGGGACAGCTGGGCGGGCCTGTGTGCAGGGGAGGGGCTGTGTTTATTGACGGTTCTGTAATGGCTGTGGCGTGATGCACGGCCACTCTCTGTCTGCGCAGCGACTGTGTGTCCCGTGGGTGAAATGTCCCCCTCCGCCCTCCTCCTCCTCCGTCCCGGACCCGGACCCCAAACCGGACAAGGCGCCGGAGACCGCCACCGCGCCCGCCACCGCACCGGCCCCCGGGCCCCTCTCCCCCTCGCCCGACTCCGAGTACGACAAACTGCTGGTGAGTAACGAGAGGAAGTGCGCCTCCCCGCTCCTCACACCGACTCCAAAAAACCTGCCAAACACAGATAACAGAATGTATGTAAACACAGAGAACACACTGTATGCAACACAGATAACAGAATGTATGTAAACACAGAGAACACACTGTATGCAACACAGATAACAGAATGTATGTAAACACAGAGAACACACTGTATGCAACACAGATAACAGAATGTATGCAAACACAGAGAACACACTGTATGCAACACAGATAACAGAATGTATGTAAACACAGAGAACACACTGTATGCAACACAGATAACAGAATGTATGTAAACACAGAGAACACACTGTATGCAACACAGATAACAGAATGTATGCAAACACAGAGAACACACTGTATGCAACACAGATAACAGAATGTATGCAAACACACAGAACACAATGTATGCAACACACAGAACACAATGTATGCAAACACAGAGAACACACTGTATGCAAACACACAAAACACAATGTATGCAACACACAGAACACAATGTATGCAAACACAGAGAACACACTGTATGCAAACACAGAGAACACAATGTACGCATGGTGAAAACATACTGAGGTAGAACCAGCACGTACAGCACGAGACTGAAAACACAGACGCCCAACAGCGTACCCAAAGGGTTGGTTGGGTATTGCACAACAAGATGACATTACAATCAGCCTGTTATGTCATTATTGTGCAGTAATACACAAGAAGGAGTGACTGTTCCGACTGTTCAGTACGAAACCTGACAAACACAATTTAGATAAAAGATAAAAACACCGCTGAAGTGAAACCAACAGATAAAAGAGTGAGAAACGAGGGCAGTACAATGTCCTGAAGGCAGGAAATCATAACCAAGTCAACCGCAAAACACAAGAGAATAATATCACAATAGCATACAAGTCATAGAGAGATTGTGTAGGCGGTTCTTTGCAGTAGCCCACTCAGAATGATTATGTAAAATGAATGCATACACTCACCCCCCCCCATTTTAGAGAGTGTAGGCCAGACTACAGGAGGGGCTGAATTCTCTCCCGCAGAAAAGCTGCACTTATCGGCCAGCTAATGGCATTGATTGGCTGTGAGAGAGTCAGCTGACCTGTGGTGGCGGGGCTTGGTCTCGGTCACATGACACCTGGCGCTCGCAAAACCGAAAAAACCAGAAGAAGAAAGAGTTTTGATCACAGCAGGCCGCCGGCGCTGTGGAAGAAGCGGGTTTTTATTGGCGGTAAATTCGGCTCTCGGCGCTGCTCCAACCTCCTCCCAGGACGTGCGAGAAACACGCTTATGTGCCGCTAATGTAAAACAGATCAGCTGTGTGAAGTCCTGGACCCAACGTGTGAACACTCCATTTCCCCCCCCCCCCCCCCGCATGTGAGAAATTGAAACGGAATAACAGAACAGAAAATGTGAGCTATAAATAATTCGTCCTGCACATGGTACAGTTATGGCCTCAACTTCACAGATACGTGCTGTAATGTAATATAAGCGATGTTAAAAAGGGGTTTTGCGCTTATATCACGTGGTGTTAAGATATGAGGCTCTTCAGGGCAATGAGTAACTGGCTGTACCGGAGAACATGGGCCAGGGAGAGAGGCCTTAGAGAGAGAGAGGCTAGCTCCACTGCGGTGGGAAAAGAACCAGCGTCCTGACATCGGTGCTTGTCCGCTCTCTCCCGCACAAATAAAGGAGGTGACGTCGGTTTGGGAGAGCATTTTCGTTTGATTCAGCATTCCGAGTTTACATTACATTACATTACATTATAGTAATTTAGCAGACACTCTTATCCAGAGCGACATACATGAGGGGGCGACATGGCTCAGGCACTAAGAGCAGTCGTCTGGCAGTCGGAGGGTTGCCGGTTCGATCCCCCGCCCGGGCTGTGTCGAAGTGTCCCTGAGCAAGACACCTAACCCCCAAATGCTCCTGAAGAGCTGGTCGGGGCCTTGCATGGCAGCCAATCGCCGTTGGTGTGTGAGTGTGTGTATGAACGGGTGAATGAGAAGCATCAATTGTACAGCGCTTTGGATAAAGGCGCTATATAAATGCCTGCCATTTACCATTTACATGAAAGTGCATGCCCATAACCAGGGACAAGTGCACTGAAAACCCGAGAGGGAAGTATGGTTCCAAGTGCTGGGGTGATGACAGAGATGAAAACTTGTAAAACCCTTGTAGCAATACCACAGTTTTGGCATGTAGCACACCACAAATAGTAAAATAAGGAGACGCAAGTGCGATCGTTACTAATAGCATACATACAGCATACGCGGCTAATTATTACAGTGAGGTAGGGAGGGAAAGGCGCAGCCTGAAACGATGAGTCGAGATAGTAAAGTCAGTTGAGATAGTAAGCAAATTAAATAATATAATTTCAGCGAGGGAATCTCTCTTGCAAAAGAATCGTGGGAGTGCAACGCAAATGAGCCGACGACATAGCGCGGCCTACTGTGACATCACACTGCTCTGGCGGAAGGTTCTGGAATCTTGCTCTGCCGTTGGCAGGACGTGGAGGCGGTGTCCATGCCTGACGGACAGCTGTGCCTATTGGCCCTCCCTGCGGAGTGCTCGGAGGGGGAGGGGCCCGCTGCCATGCCCTACCTCAAGCTCTGCTCCCGCTACATCACCGACCGCAAGGTGAGCACGCCCCCCCCCCCCCCCCACCCCCTCCCTCCCGTCTGGTGAACTTGTGTGTTTCACTTTAAAAAAAAGTTAAAAAAAAAAAAGTCTTGTGTTTTGTTTTATATATTAAACCTGAATCAAACCTGCAGCCATCTAAACGGCTCAGCTCAGCTCTGAAGCCATTCGACACTCGCAGAAAGAAACTGTTCTTTGGCTTGTCTCCGTTCTTTATAGAACCCTCTATCATTGGGGTGCAGTGTGAAATCCCCCAGACAAAACCATTTTGCCCGTGTTCGGGAAAAATGCCCTCTTTAACATTTCACAGGTGAAACAGATCCCAGTAAAAACAACGATAGCTATACTTGAATTAACTTTCGTATTTATTTGCAAAGAAATGACAGAAAATGAGAAAGCTTACCGGCTTTCTGATTTGAATCAGACGTAGTAAGACTCTTACACACACTTTTCCAGAAGCGGGGCTTTACCAAAACAAAAAGACATGAAGCTGGCCACTAACATTTATCAGTATTTTGTCTTCTGAATATCCCTTGTTGACCTTGCTGTAAGACCGGAATGTGCTAGCTGAGAAGCAGAGACATTAAGGTCAAAGGCTGTCTGCTGGGAGAGAGACAGAGAAAGACTGTATAAAATACAGGTTATTTTTAACCACGTGGTTGTCTTCATGTTAACACTCATTGTCAATTAAGAATCAATTAAGAAAATTACCCTTACACTCAACAACGAACCGCTGAACTGGACAGGGTTCTTCTGTGGAATCACGGGGGTTCCTTTTTTTCTTGAGAGTGCGAGGCGCAGCCAATCGGATTGTGTCTCTGACCCGGCTGTGTCCGCTCTCCTGTCTGGCAGGGCGTGGTCTCGGGGATCCTGCTGGTGACGCCCAATAAGATCTTCTTTGACCCGTATAAGTCGCACCCCCTGGTGGTGGAGCAGGGCTGGGAGGAGTACCTGCTGTCCTGTCCCGTGGATGGCCTGGTGTCTGTGTCCTTCTGCTCCGACATCTCCCACGTGCACTTCAACACGTCTGCGCAGCGGTCAGGAGCTACGCCACGGTCAGTACTCCTTTTGATCCTTGAAGAACATTTTGATTTGATCCTTGAAGAACAAAGAACAAAAATGTACCTCCACTGTCACTTTATTTCTGAGATGGTAAAAAAACTATTGCCTCTCATTCACCCATTAACACGTACACACACCAATGGCGATTGGCTGCCATGCAAGGCACCAACCAGCTCGTCAGGGGCATTTAGGGGTTAGGTGTCTTGCTCAGGGACACATCCATGGCGGGATTGAACTGGCAACCCTCCGACTGCCAGAGGAGCGCTCTTACCACCTGAGCCAATGAGATGAGCGCTCTTCTCTCCTGAGCCAATGAGACGAGCGCTCTTCTCTCCTGAGCCAATGAGACGGGTGCCCTTCCCTCCTGAGCCAATGAGACGAGCGCTCTTCCCTCCTGAGCCAATGAGACGAGTGCTCTTCCCTCCTGAGCCAATGAGACGGGTGCCCTTCCCTCCTGAGCCGATGTCGCCCCGCTGTGTGTCCCGTGCAGGTGGAAGGGCAGGAGGAAGACGTCGAACCCGCGGTCGGTGCGGAGCCTGGTGAGGAAGGTGCGCGGGCCGAGGCAGGGCCCCCCGGCCGACCCGGGGCCCGCGGTGCTGCCGCTGGTCTCCTCGACGACGGCGGAGCTGAGCGTCGCCCCGGGAGACGGGGGCAGGGCGGGGGCGGAGCGGGAGCTGGCGGCCCATTCCGCCGGCATGCTGGGCGTGGCCGTGCTCAGCAGCGCCGCCACCTTCTGCTGCGGAGGACTGGACGCCGGGGACAAGGTCCGCACGGAGCTGGTGCCGCAGGAGGGCCAGGAACCCCGGAGGATGGGCGAGAGAGGCACAGGTGAGCAGGAGAGAGAGAGGCACAGGTGAGCAGGAGAGAGAGAGGCACAGGTGAGCAGGAGAGAGAGGTACAGGTGAGAGGCACAGGTGAGCAGGTGAGAGAGGAACAGGTGAGCGGGGTGAGAGAGGTACAGGTGAGCAGGAGAGAGAGAGGCACAGGTGAGCAGGAGAGAGAGGCACAGGTGAGCAGGAGAGAGAGGTACAGGTGAGCGGTGTGAGAGAGGTACAGGTGAGCAGGAGAGAGAGGCACAGATGAGCGGGGTGAGAGAGGTACAGGTGAGCAGGAGAGAGAGGTACAGGTGAGCAGGAGAGAGAGGTACAGGTGAGCAGGAGAGAGAGGTACAGGTGAGCGGGGTGAGAGAGGTACAGGTGAGCAGGAGAGAGAGGTACAGGTGAGCGGGGTGAGAGAGGTACAGGTGAGCAGGAGAGAGAGGTACAGGTGAGCAGGAGAGAGAGGTACAGGTGAGCGGGGTGAGAGAGGTACAGGTGAGCAGGAGAGAGAGGTACAGGTGAGCGGGGTGAGAGAGGTACAGGTGAGAGGCACAGGTGAGCAGGAGAGAGAGAGGCACAGGTGAGCGGGTGAGAGAGGAACAGGTGAGCAGGGTGAGAGAGTCACAGGTGAGAGGCACAGGTGAGCGGAGTGAGAGAGGTACAGGTGAGCAGGAGAGAGCGAGGCACAGGTGAGCAGGAGAGAGAGAGGCACAGGTGAGCAGGTGTGAGAGGCACAGGTGAGCTGGTGTGTGATGAGCGTTCTGGCACAAAATGGCTGCCACTGCATCACCCAGGTGGGTGCTACATATTGGTGGTGGTTGAGGCGAGTTTCCCTCTCATCACTGTAAAGCACTTTAAGTGTGAGAAATGTGCTATATAAATTTAATGATCTCCCTATCTACCTATCTGTCTGTCTATCTATCTATCTATCTATCTATCTATCTATCTATCTATCTATCTTCTTTCCTCTATTGTTCCTCTCCCTCTTTTACATCATCCTTGTAATTACAGTCAGCTAATTTCATATGTGTAAACAGTGACTGGTCATTAAAATCCCACACCCTGAGAAAATTTGTGAAATAATTGAAATTTATTTCCCCCTCTCCTCCTCTCTCTCTCTCTCTCTCTCTCCCCCCCTCTCCCCCTCCCTCTCTCTCTCTCCCCCTCTCCCTCTCTCTCTCTCTCCCCCTCTCCTCCTCTCTCTCTCCCCCTCTCCCTCTCTCTCTCCCTCTCTCTCCCCCCTCGCTCTCTCTCCCCCTCTCCTCCTCTCTCTCTCTCTCTCTCCCCCTCTCCTCCTCTCCCCCTCTCCTCCTCTCTCTCTCTCCCTCTCTCTCCCCCTCTCCTCCTCCTCTCTCTCTCTCTCCCCCTCTCTCTCCAGGCTCCTCTCGGTCCTCAGGGGGCAGTGTGGGGTCTCTGATGTTCGTCAGGCTCCGGTTCCACCAGCCACCGGGGCAGAAGGGGGGCGTGTCCACCCCAGAGCTGGGCGGGGCCAGGACGCAGCCCATGAAGGACGCCTGGTTCACCCTGTCCCAGCAGAGGTACGGGGTTACTATCTACACCCACACCCCTGTGTTTCTGATCACCTTTCCTCACACACCCGGAGCTATGACCTCTGACCTCTCTTCACACACCTAGAGCTATGACCTCTGACCTCTCTTCACACACCCGGAGCTATGACCTCTGACCTCTCTTCACACACCTGGAGCTATGACCTCTGACCTCTCTTCACACACCTGGAGCTATGACCTCTGACCTCTCCACACACCTGGAGCTATGACCTCTGACCTCTCTTCACACACCTGGAGCTATGACCTCTGACCTCTCTTCACACACCTGGAGCTATGACCTCTGACCTCTCCACACACCTGGAGCTATGACCTCTGACCTGTCTTCACATACCTGGAGGCTGTTGCCGTTGGTGTGCAGGGGTTTGGCATACCCGCGCAAGACAGTGAAATGTGCCCAGTAAAGACCACACCCCTCTGAAGTGAAGATGTGTCTGTGAACCATACTTGAGCCCAGTGAACTGAACATGAGATGATGGCTGATTATAAGCTCTTATAAGACTCTTCTAAGCTCTTATAAAACATGTTTAGGCTGATTATAAGCTCTTATAAGACATATTTAGGCTGATTATATGCTGTTATAAGCTCTTATTAGACGTGTTTAACTGGTTTTGACCGCCCATGTTCTCCCGTCTGCAGTTCTGACGAACTCTACGCCTACCTGAGCCACTGGAGGCCGGACCTCTGCATCCTGGAGGGCCGTGATGAAGAGGACGGTGGAGGGGATGATGAAGAGTTTGTGCTGGTGGACGGCGAGGAGCAGGAGGAAGGGACGGGGCTTACACACAGCGACAGCCAATCGGGAGAGGACTGGGAGGTGAGTGTGTGGGATCTCCGCTTCCAGAAGGCCGTGATTGGGTGTAGCTTTGGGTGAGCTTCCATGAGCCCAACAGTGGATGGAGCTGTCAATCATTCACTTGTTTCGACCAATCAAAATGTTTTGCTCTCCAGAACATGATCGGTTACATTACATTACATTACATTATTGGCATTTGGCAGACGCTCTTATCCAGAGCGACGTACAACAAAGTGCATACCCATAACCAGGGATAAGTTCGCTGAAAGACCCTAGAGGTAAGTACAATTTCAACTGGTTAAAGTCAATGTGTGACTCCCACCCGGTTTCTTGAAATCTCACTGTGGTTAGGATTGAGGTCAAAGGTCGCAGTGTGTGAAGAATGCATTGAGAGTGTCATGTGACCTGCGAGGGCGTTGAGAGGGTCAGGTGATCTGTGAGCTCGATCACTCACAAAATCCCGGCGGTTGCCACTTCTCCTGATTGGTCCATCTTGGTCCACTGATTTGCGAGCTTTCACACAGTGTATGAATGACGCTGATCTTGCTCAGCTAACAGCCTCAGAAAAAGCTGAAGTGGGATATTGGGGATGTTGTGTGTGCACTCGCCAAAGCAAATGGGTCCTTTTCCCAAGAGGACAGGTGTTTAGTTTGTGAGCCTGGTTGGGAGAAGGTGTGAAACTGCTGCAGGCTGAAGTGGCTTTTGAAGCGGAACAGAGAGTACTCAGAGACTCGGCGAGGAAGAAGCTTAACCGACAAAAATAAAATGTAAGAAAATGTAAATGGGGAAGTGAAATAAAAGATACTATATGCAGAACTTTGTCATGGAGTTAACAAAAAAAAGACAATCACAGTGCTTTTTATGTGACATTTTATTTAGCAGTTGCTTTTATCCAATGCGATGTAGAAAAAAGTGCATATCAAGGTCATTAAAACAAACTACAGAACAGGTCGAATAAGATACAATTATACAATTGGATACAACAATTTGGATGGCCATTATGCCCACAAAAAAAAAAAAATTTTTTTTTTAAGGATTCATGTGATAGGGGTGAGACGGTCATGTGACGGGAGTGAGATGGTCATGTGACGGGGGTGAGTGGGTCATGTGACGGGGGTGAGATGGTCATGTGACGGGGGTGAGTGGGTCATGTGACGGGAGTGAGGGTCATGTGACGGTGGTGAGATGGTCATGTGACGGGAGTGAGAGGGTCATGTGACGGGGGTGAGATGGTCATGTGACGGGGGTGAGTGGGTCATGTGACGGGGGTGAGAGGGTCATGTGACAGGGGTGAGACATGCTCTTTGCTCCCCGGGCAGATGATCTCAGTGGAGGACGGAGGGGGGAGGTCGCCGGGCCTGGAGAGACTGGAGAGAGACCCCGAGGGCCTGACTGACATCCTGGAGCAGAGCCGCATCCTGCTGGCCCACCACGTCAGAGAGGTGAGGACACAGTCACTATATAACACACACTATCATATACACACTCACTATATAACACACACTATAATATACACACTCACTATATAACACACACTATAATATACACACTCACTATATAACACACACTATCATAGACACACTCACTATATAACACACACTATAATATACACACTCACTATATAACACACACTATAATATACACACTCCCTATATAACACACACTATCATATACACAGTCACTATATAACACACACTATCATATACACACTCACTATATAACACACACTATAATATACACGCTCACTATATAACACACACTATAATATACACACTCTATATAACACACACTATAATATACACACTATATAACACACACTATAATATACACACTCACTCTATAACACACACTATCATATACACACTCACTATATGACACACACTATAATATACACACTATATAACACACACTATAATATACACACTCTCTCAGTATATAACACACACTATCATATACACACTATATAACACACACTATAATATACACACTCTCTCACTATATAACACACACTATAATATACACACTCACTCTATAACACACACTATAATATACACACTCACTATATAACACACACTATAATATACACACTCACTATATAACACACACTATAATATACACACTCACTATATAACACACACTATAATATACACACTCACTATATAACACACTCTATAATATACACACTCACTATATAACACACACTATAATATACACACTCACTATATAACACACACTATAATATACACACTCACTATATAACACACACTATAATATACACACTCACTATATAACACACACTATAATATACACACTCACTATATAACACACACTATAATATACACACTCTCTCACTATATAACACACACTATAATATACACACTCACTAAATAACACACACTATATAACACACACTATAATATACACACTCACTCTATAACACACTATCATATACACACTCACTATATAACACACACTATAATATACACACTCACTATATAACACACTCTATAATATACACACTCACTATATAACACACACTATAATATACACACTCTCACTATATAACACACACTATAATATACACACTCACTATATAACACACACTATAATATACACACTCTCTCACTATATAACACACACTATAATATACACACTCACTAAATAACACACTATATAACACACACTATAATATACACACTCACTCTATAACACACTATCATATACACACTCACTATATAACACACACTATAATATACACACTCACTATATAACACACTCTATAATATACACACTCACTATATAACACACACTATAATATACACACTCACTATATAACACACACTATAATATACACACTCACTATATAACACACACTATAATATACACACTCTCACTATATAACACACACTATAATATACACACTCACTATATAACACACACTATAATATACACACTCTCTCACTATATAACACACACTATAATATACACACTCACTAAATAACACACTATATAACACACACTATAATATACACACTCACTCTATAACACACTATCATATACACACTCACTATATAACACACACTATAATATACACACTCACTATATAACACACTCTATAATATACACACTCACTATATAACACACACTATAATATACACACTCACTATATAACACACACTATAATATACACACTCACTATATAACACACTATAATATACACACTCTCACTATATAACACACACTATAATATACACACTCACTATATAACACACACTATAATATACACACTCACTATATAACACACACTATAATATACACACTCACTATATAACACACACTATAATATACACACTCACTATATAACACACACTATAATATACACACTCACTATATAACACACTATCATATACACACTCACTCTATAACACACTATCATATACACACTCACTATATAACACACACTATAATATACACTCTACAACATACACTATGATATACACACACACTATCACTGCAGGCCCACTACGTCAGAGAGGTGAGGACACACTCACTATATAACACACACTATAATACACACACTACAACACACACTATAATATACACTCTACAACACACACTATAATACACACACTTCCACATAAAAAACAAACACACATACTATCATGCATACATAAACACTATCACATGCGTGCACACACACACACACACACCAACACTATCGCACATTCATGCACACACACATACACACACACACACACACACACACACACACACGTCTCCTGTGCAGTGCAGGCCCATGTTTATGTCCTGATGCAGGCAGTGGGACTTCCTCTGTACAGCCCCAGAATAGTAAGGCCATTGTTCTGCTGCAGCTGTGTAAGTTCCTGCTTTCACCAGCAGGGGGCAGAGTGGCCGTTAGAACAGACTGAACAGTGTCACTGTTACAGAAAAGATACAGCTGCCTTTAACTGAATGCCTCTGACAAGAATGAGAAGCTACGATCAGCCTCCATGTACTTGTCAGGTCAAACCCTCATTATAACCAATCACACAGACTTCTACACTTAATGTCATCAAGTCACACACTTATTTGTACATACCAGTTTATTTGAATTGTGTCTGCGGCTTGTTTGTAAGTGAAGTGATTATTATCAAATCAAATCAAATTTATTTGTATCTGATGTGTGCAGATCTCTGCTGAGCTGCCTGGTGTAAAGTGAAGGTAGAATGGATGTGACAGGATTGTAATAAGGGATGTGTCACAGTAAATAAAGTGGTTATAACAGTAAATAAAGTGGTTATCATGGTAAATAAAGTGGTTATCATGGTAAATAAAGTGGTTATAACAGTAAATAAACTGGTTATCACAGTAAATAAACTGGTTATCATGGTAAATAAAGTGGTTATCGCAGTAAATAGAGGGGTTATCGCGGTAAATAAAGTGGTTATAACAGTAAATAAAGTGGTTATTGCGGTAAATAAAGTGGTCGTCACGCTGTGTGCAGATCTCGGCGGAGCTGCCCGCTCGGACCGTGGGCCATGTCTGGCAGCTGACCTACAGCACCAGTTGCCATGGCGCCAGCCTCAAGTCCCTGTACAGGAAGCTGGTGGGCCTCGAGTCACCGGTGCTCATCGTCATTAAGGACTCCCGAAGCCAGGTGACCTCCGACCTCCGACCTCCATACAGCCGTGACATCACAGGCACCTTCGCCCCCTCACGAGCCCCCTCACCCCTCACCCATCCCCTCTTCCTCTGCCAAACTGTGCTACTCTCTCACCCATACACAGACATGCAGGTTAGGCTACTTGGGGTGGGGGGGGGGAGGGCAGCATTAACAGGGCATTGCTGCAAAAGAGCACAACTTGCCCTGCATAAATAAAGGTTAATAATAAATAGTCTGAGGGTGGTGCTTCTATGTGTGCCAATCTGAACATAGCTTGCCCTGGATCAGGTTAGTCGTGCAGCAAGTTACCGTGACGATACCCCAATTTTCACTGAGCTTTGTGATACGGAAACCCAGGGTTAAAGTTAGCCCCCTAACCCTGGAATCTCACTTCATAGGGGTGTACCCTCTGGAGGATAGCCACCTCCCTTTTGTGCTTTTCCAGGAATGTTATTGTGCTTAACTCAGTTTAATAACATCTGAGGTATGCAGTAACATTTACATGTAGTGGTGTATGAAAAAAAAACACTTTAACAACAAATTAACCTCAAGGTTAGTAGCACAAATTCTTCCTGTTCAAACCACAGACTGTGAGTGGCATTCTGATTGGCTCCCTGAGACAGTGACCTTCCTTGTTTGCTGTAACGTGATTGGCTGTGCTGTTTGCAGGTGTTTGGCAGCTTCCTGTCCCACCCGCTGAGGCTCAGCGAGACCTTTTACGGCACCGGAGAGACCTTCCTCTTCATGCTCCACCCACGAATCAAGGTGAGGTGGGCTGTGGAGCGGCAAGTGTGTGTGTGTGTGTGTGTTTGTGCGTGTGTGTGTTTGTGTGTGTGTATACATGTGTGTGTGCATGTGTATGCATGTGTGTGTTTGTGTGTGTGTGTGTTTGTGTGTGTGTATACATGTGTGTGTGCATGTGTATGCATGCATGTGTGTGTGTGTGTGTGTGTTTGTGTGTGTGTATACATGTGTGTGTGCATGTGTATGTATGTGTGTGTGTGTGTGTGTGTGTTTGTGTGTGTGTATACATGTGTGTGTGTGTGTGTATGTATGTGTGTGTGTGTTTGTGTGTGTGTATACATGTGTGTGTGTGTGTGTATGTATGTGTGTGTGTGTGTGTGTGTGTGTTTGTGTGTGTGTATACATGTGTGTGTGTGTGTGTGTGTGTGTGCGTGTGTGTGTGTATACATGTGTGTGTGCATGTGTAGGTGTGTGTGTGTGTGTGTGTGTGTGTGTGTGTGTGTGCGTATACATGTGTGTGTGTGCATGTGTAGGTGTGTGTGTGTGTGTATGTGTGTTCACATCCCCTCTCTCTCTCTGTGCCAGTGTTTCCGTTGGACGGGGGAGAACTCCTTCTTCATAAAGGGAGACCTGGACTCCTTCGCCATTGGAGGAGGAAGGTAAGATCACACACATCACACACACTCACACACACACACATCACACACACATCACACACACATCACACACATCACTCACACACATCACACACACACACACACACATCACACACACACACACACACATCACACACACACACATCACACACATCACTCACACATCACACACACACACACTCACACACACACACACTCACACATCACACACACTCACACATCACACACACACACACATCACACACACACACACACACACACATCACACACACTCACACATCACACACACACACATCACACACATCACTCACACATCACACACACTCACACATCACACACACTCACACATCACACACACACATCACACACACTCACACATCACACACGTTTATCCTGCCACAGCTACGCTGAAATTCAAAACCGCTCAGCAAGTCTGTCTGGAAAACAGCATCTGCCAGATGAATGTGAATGTCAGTTAAATGAGGAACGTAGAAATTCCCTGGGGCCTACCTTTTTTTATTTCTCTTTATGACTCTTTTAATGTTAAAGATTTTTAGATATGTAATAGACTGTCATACAATCCCATTTGTCTTAGGATCCTGCGATCAAAACACATGAAGTTTATCATTTACTTTATTTTAAATTAAAAAAATGTCTCCCTCCATCTCTCTCCCTCCCCATTCCTGCCTTTCCCTCTCTCCCTCCTCCCTCCCTCCCCCTCTCTCTGTCTTTCTCCCTCTCCTCCCTCCATCTCTCTCTCCCTCTGTCCCTCTCTCTCTCCCTCTCCTCCCTCCATCTTTCTCTCTCCCTCTGTCCCTCTCTCCTTCCCCATCTCTCTCTCTCCCTCCCCCTCTCTCTCCCTCTCCCCCCTCCATCTTCCCCCTCTCTCTCCCTCCCCCCTCTTCCCTCCCTCCATTTCCCCCTCTCTCTCTCTCCCTCCCCCTATCTCCCCCTCTCTCTCTCCTTCCCCCTCTCTTCCCTCCCTCCATCTCCCCCTCTCAGTGGTCACTTTGGCCTGTGGCTGGATGAAGCCCTGTATATAGGCAGGACCAGCCCATGTCAGACCTTCAACAACTGCTGCCTGTCCGACACGGACGACTTCCGGGTCATGGAGCTGGAGGCGTGGACCTTCTGCTGAAGCCCCGCCCCCACACCCGCTGCCCCGCCCCCTCCACACCCCACAAGCCAAACCCTCAATCTCCAACCTTGCCTTTTTTTGAGGAGTGGGGGCAGGTAGTGGCAGGTTGTCACCCTTATACTTGTAGTGACTGAACTCTTTTAATGTGTTGGGGAGGGAGCGGGCATCTGTGAACTTTAAGCCCTGGAGGAAAATGGATGTTCACTTTTAAAACTTTGGGGTTAGCGGAGAAGTGTGTTCGCGCAAGGCTCAGGAATTGGAATGAAGACTTTCCGCCGAGAGAAAGTACTCTCTTGAAAGAAAAGGGGGCGGCCTGTAGCCTAGTGACTAAGGTACATGACTGGGACCCGGAAGGTCGGTGGTTCAAGACCCAGTGCAACCACGATAAGATCAGCACAGCCGTTGGGCCCTTGAGCAAGGTCCTGAACCCCACATTGCTCGAGGAGGGATTGTCCCCTGCTTAGTCTAATCAACTGTAAGTCGCTTTGGATAAAAGCGTCAACTAGATAAATGTAAGGTACTGTACATATTTTTCACTTGAATATGAACCTCCCCCCCCCCCTCCTCCTCCTCATCAAACGGTCGTTCTCGAAGAGCGGCGATGTTTCGGTGTGGAAGAACAACCCCTCCTGGACGCGTTACCCGTTCGGCTCTCATCACAAGAGGAGCGGCACGCAGCCGGTTTTACTCGAGGTTAAAGATGGCTTCCAGGTACTGGAGACTATAATACAAGCCCTTATTGGATGTTGTCCTTAGAGTCGATAGTATTGCAGTTCCCTCTTTGTCCACACTGCAGTCATTACTGCTACCATGAGCTCCCAAGTACAACAACCCTCTCCCCGTACCGAGTAGCACACAGACAGGATCCTCCAATCATTGTACAATATTAATGAAAGCAACAACAACAACAAAAAACCTATTAATAATAATAATGTTAATAACATGCTTATTGGTTGTGCTGTGTCTGTTTATTTGCTTTGTCGTTTTCCATTATTCTCGTGTGTTTGTGCTGGCGAGATCAGTGCACTGAAAACCGGAAGCCTGTTTAAAAAAAAAAAAAAAAAAAAAAAGAGACGGGCAGCCATTTTCTTTATTTTGAAAAGAAATCACACTTTATTTTTGGCTTTTCTCTCTGGCCAGTGGCGGGACAGGTGGGTGTTGCTGCGGCAGGTTCCCCGCACCCCTTTACCTCGTTTTTTCGCCCTGAAACTAGCGGACAGGGAAGGGTTACCTGTGTCCTTACTGCAGCCAAAGTCATGGCCTGCTGAGCTCTGACATGGACCCGTTTCTATGCGTCAGCAAAACCTGCACGGTGCCTGCCCTGCCATGTGTGTGTGTGTGTGAGAGAGAGAGTGTGACAGTCTTGTGTGTGTATGTGAGTGTGTGAGACGGTCTTGTGTGCGTGTGTGTGCGTGTGTGTGTGTGCGCGTGTGTGAGAGAGAGAGAGAGAGAGAGAGTCTTGTATGTGTGTGCGTGTGCGTGTGCAAACATGCCCATGGGACATGGTTAGGGCCACAAGTCTGTTTTAGAGACACTCCGTGATGACATCAGGTCAGGCCTTGCCCAATCAGGTGCTTTCAGACCAGACCGTCACAAACCACAGATGCTCAGAAAACAGCACTCGCCTCGACCCTGCCCTAGTGGACAATGTGTATAAGTGACACTGATTGAAAAGTGTCTTTTTTTTGTTTGTTTTTTTTACATGAAAAACAAGAAAAGCATTTTATAAACAAAAATGCTTTTCTGGAGCTTATGTATTGCACTCGAGACAAGAATACAAAATATATATAAAGATTGATATTTTCGCAGTGCAGTCTTTGCTTTTTGGCATATGGTTTATGTAAGAGATTAGCCTAACGACGCCGCTACCTTAGCAGAGCTGTACGCTGATACGCTGATACGCAGTGGCCTCAAAACTGCACGAGCTGGCGAATCTACGGTTAGTCCATCAACAGCCTGACAAACGTAAACCACGTTTCACAACTTCCCACACCACTTTCAGTCATATTAAACGCACGTTTTTCAGCTAAAAAAATAACACCAATAACCTCACCCGCGATTTACGGACACACAGTAATACATCTGAACCAAGTCTCTCCACTGTGCATCACCGCGAGGAACTAAACTTCACAAAAGATGCTCTCTGAAGAGAAAACAATCCAGGTGAGAGAGCTTGGCTTGTATTCAATCAACATTTCACCTTAAATTTGTCATTGAGGGTAAACACACGCCTTACAGTTCATCTTCACAAATGGTACTTCTTGCTTTACCATGCTAGAAAACATTGAAAGACACCTGCTGATTGAATCCAAGCCTTCAATGTAAAAAAAAAAAAAAAAAAAGGAACTTAAGGAACAGACATTATGTATTCCCTCGAGAGGAGGAAACCATGTGGAACAACTAAAATGGATCCTAAAAAAATCCTTGCTAAAACAAATACTGCAGAAAAACATTTTGTAAGTGTGTTCAGAGGTTTGTTCCCGGTTGCGTTTTGGGACACACAGTGGAGTGACCATGCCAGATCTCTCCTCCCCCCCCCCCCCCACTCCCCACTACAGCAGGTGGTCTTTGGCCCTCTCCAGCCCCTCGTGGAGGAAGCGGATGTAGGTGGCGGTGGAGGGGTCCTCGAACCCCCCGCAAAGTTGAACATGGTACTGTCCTCCTCCTCCGGCTTCATGGCCGTCTGGTCCAGAAGAAGTTGGCGTTGATGTGATGGATCTGCCCGGGGGGGGGGGGGGGGGGGAGTCCATTCACAACTATGAATTCATGCAATTTCATTTCATTTCAAAAATGTCCTTCACACTGAACTAATGACTCTCCAGGACCAATTCACGCAGCCGGTAAGCAGAAGTGATCTCCGGTTTTTAATAGAAGCGTGAGTGACTGGGAAGAAAAGACCATTGTCAAATGTGTTATATGGAAATGTGTGAATACTTACACAGGAGTGTGCATTCATTTTCATTGAGCCCATTATCATACAGTACACCCACACCGCAGTGTATTACAAAACTATACAGATGTATCTCACATGCTAACTTCAGACCGTAAAACAGCCTTGCGTCACTGTATTGCACTGATAACAGCCCTGTCAGTTTTCACTCCAGCCCTAACAAAGCACACCCTATTCAACAGCTAGAGCAGGACTGCCCAACCCTGTTCCTGGAGATCTACTGTCCTGAATGTTTTCACTCCGACCCCAACAAAGCACACCTCATTCAACAGCTAAAGATCTTGGAAGTTCTAATTTGTAGAATCAGGCGTGCAAAATCAAGGTTGGAGTGAAAGCCTACGGGACGGCAGACCTGCAGGAACAGGGTTGGGCCAGCCCTGTGTAAGATGGAGGAAGAAGCTCCAAACAGCAGTTTGTCTGCGTTGTGTTGGTGTTGGCAAGGTGCATGCCGGGAGCATGCCGGGATGGACTCACCACGGTCCCGTTGGGCAGGGACAGCACCATCTCCACGGGGAAGGTGTACTTATCCAGGTGCAGGGCAGCAATGCTGCTGAGCGCAGGGTTACTGACATCAGCCTGCGGGAAGAGGGGGGGGGTCAGCGAATACCCAAAAACACCCCCACTTACACCAATTATACAAACATGCAAACCCCCCCCCCCAGCCCCACTCAACTGGATCTTCATACATGACAAGAGTGCCCAAAAATGTGTGCCAAGTGATTACCTTTATTGCTACAATATGTGTGTTTTTATACGTTTATATGTGTATTATACACTCACACCGTGTTGACAGAATAAAAGATACGGCACATTTTGGTAAGAAAACAATATTATATGATCTATTTGTAGGTGATCATTTTCTATGATTAAAGTGCAAGTAAATCATGCTTGCCAATATTACAATCAGTGTGTGCGGCAAGGCAGCGAGGCAGCCAATCAGTGTGCGGCAAGGCAGCGAGGCAGCCAATCAGTGTGCGGCAAGGCAGCGAGGCAGCCAATCGGTGTGCGGCAAGGCAGCAAGGCAGCCAATCAGTGTGCGGCAAGGCAGTGAAGCAGCCAATCAGTGTGTGGGAAGGCAGCGAGGCAGCAATCACCTTCAGGTCCTCCAGTTCCTTGACCAGAGCCCAGCTGCTGATGAAACTCTGGTTGAGCAGAGTCAGAACGGGCGAACTTTCCAGGACTGTCTCCCGGAGAGTCCGCCCGGAACCTGCCGGAACAACAAGGAGAGGAGGAGGAGAGAAAGCATTGTAAGATTGTTTCTGTTTTTATTGGTTTTTTTCCCCCTCATTCTTTTCAAAATCCACTGATCTTTCATATTATCTTTGTATGTAGCGCTTTGAGATTGTATACTCAATGAAAAACAAATTTCGAAAATTTATTATGAAAAAAGGAAAGGGGGAGAGAGTAAGGGTAAGACTGAGAGTATGGGGATAGAGGGAGTGGAGTAGGAAGGGGGAGGAGAGAGAGAGGGATTCTCAGACACCGGTACACTCAGAGTCGGGCAGTATCAGGTCACTCGTGAGTCACTCTGGAATGTTCCAGCATGTCCTGGGTCTTGTGCAGCAGTGCACAACAGGAGCCCCTGTGTTTGTGTGGAAGTGTCCGATCGCAACCCAAACCCCGCCGTCCCGGCCCTGACCTCAGCAGGACTGTCGTCCAGCACGCCCCACAGCAGGATGGAGTGCACCAGCTTCCGCTCCACCTGCGCCTGGCCGAAGGCCTCCGAGAAGGGCAGGTAGGCCACCTGCGGAAGAACGAAGGTCACCCGTCACACCTGGACCCGTGCTCCTTACCTGAGTCACACCTGGACCCGTGTTCTATACCAGAGACACACCTGGACCCGTGTTCTATACCCGAGTCACACCTGGACCTGTGTTCTATACCAGAGACACACTGGACCTGTGTTCTTTACCCACGACACACCTGCATTTTATACAGTGTGCAGGTGTTCTACTCTTGCTGTTGCTCTGTTAGTCTCTCCAGAAGTGAATGAGGTGTGCACCTTTTTGAAGGGGTACAGGTGTGGTATACGCACCTTTTTGAAGGGGTACAGGTGTGGTATACGCACCTTTTTGAGGGGTACAGGTGTGGTATACGCACCTTTTTGAAGGGGTACAGGGTGAGCTCCAGGCGACGGGCGGCTTCATCCCGGCTGATCTGGCTCTTCCACTGGATCTCCTCGAACACGAACTGGACGGGGTCCTCCCCCGCCGCCGCCCCTGCTGTCGATGACGTTCCCCTCCTCGTCCTGGACGAAGGACGGCACCGAGGGGCCCGTGGCCTGCAGCTCCATCTGAGAGCCCCGAAACACACGCGTGAGGACACACAACGCACACGCACATGCACACGCACACGCACACGTACACGTACACATACACGTACACATACACATACACGCACACACACACACACACACACATACACGTACACGTACACGTACACGCACACGTATGCGTACACACACACACACACACCGCACAACACACACACGTACACACACACACACTACACACACACCAACCCCCACACACACACACACGTACACACACACACCGGTCAGGAGAAGGACAGAAATGGAAGCGGTGCATTACCTGTGGCAGGTACCCAATGTCCACCTCCATGTTACTGCTCTCACTCGCCCATAGAGCCACTCCATGTCCACATTAAGAGACCTGCATCAGCACAGACACACACCGCGCGCAATACACACGCACGCATACACACACGTGCACACACACACACACACACGTGCACACACACGCACGCACACACACGTCACATGTCAAACAAATGCAATTTGGTAGAAGTATGCATATTTTAGTTTTATGCCATTTCTCGAAGCTACTTGTAAAATAATCTACCACATGACATGGCGTATATTTTCGCATAATTATCCGGTTGGCATGACTAATTGTGAACAAGGTGCTGACCACGGGAAGGGGAGGGGGAGGGGGACATTGGGCTCTGGGGGCAGGGAGAGGGACTTTAAAAAAACAGTACATCACTGCTCTGTGTGAAGGTTTT